>NC_044506.1:21536950-21631950 GCF_902362185.1 Chanos chanos | reverse complement strand
TTTTCCTCGTTTACAGACCTCTGGTTTGTACGTGTCACACGGTCTCTCTTCCTTATCACCTAGGTTACAGTGCAGTAGTAGCTGACAGCACATCAGAGCCAGCCCTGAACAGCACCAGCCAATCACAGACCTGCCAACCTTTAACCTTGACCTCCTCAACCAATCAGCCGTAAGTTTGCTGCTTACATTTCTTAAGACGGTACATCTCCTTTGCCCTTATGGTAAAGTTTGATTGTATCAATCATTCTTACAGTAAAGACAGAACATTTACCTTACCTTTACAGTAAAGACAGTACGTTTTACCATTCCTTTACAGTAAGGACAGCACATTTTACCATTCCTTTACAGTAAAGACAGTACATTTACCTTACCTTTACAGTAAGGACAGTACATTTACCTTACCTTTACAGTAAAGACAGTACATTTTACCATTCCTTTACAGTAAGGACAGTACATTTTACCATTCCTTTACAGTAAGGACAGCACATTTACTTTACCTTTACAGTAAAGACAGCACATTTTACCATTCCTTTACAGTAAAGACAGTACATTTTACCATTCCTTTACAGTAAAGACAGTACATTTACCTTACCTTTACAGTACAGACAGCACATTTTACCATTCCTTTACAGTAAAGACAGTACATTTACCTTACCTTTACAGTAAAGACAGTACATTTACCTTATCTTTAAAGTAAAGACAGTACATTTTACCATTCCTTTACAGTAAAGACAGTACATTTACCTTACCTTTACAGTACAGACAGCACATTTTACCATTCCTTTACAGTAAAGACAGTACATTTACCTTACCTTTACAGTAAAGACAGTACATTTACCTTATCTTTAAAGTAAAGACAGTACATTTTACCATTCCTTTACAGTAAAGACAGTACATTTACTTTACCTTTACAGTAAAGACAGCACATTTACTTTACCTTTACAGTAAAGACAGCACATTTACCTTACCTTTAAAGTAAAGACAGTACATTTTACCATTCATTTACAGTAAAGACAGCACATTTACTTTACCTTTACAGTAAAGACAGTACATTTACCTTACCTTTACAGTAAAGACAGTACATTTTACCATTCCTTTACAGTAAAGACAGTACATTTACCATTCCTTTACAGTAAAGACAGTACATTTACTTTACCTTTACAGTAAAGACAGTACATTTACCATTCCTTTACAGTAAAGACAGTACATTTACTTTACCTTTACAGTAAAGACAGCACATTTTACCATTCCTTTACAGTAAAGACAGTGGTCCCAGCCTCCTGGGACCGATAACGCTGCCCCCGAGTTCGCCTTCCCCGTCCTACAGCGAGCCCAAACCAGTAGGGGGCGCTTTGTTGAACGGACCTCAATCCTACAGCCAGACATCTGACGGCATCAAGGTCAGGGTCCTCCCCCGTGTCCCGGCGTCACGGAGCACACACAGTCCACATTTACACGCCAGGCGAGAACACTCTGTGTCAGTGAGCTTCTCCAGGACTTGGTGTTCTCCCTTATGAGGTTGCATCAGTCGGTGTTTCGGTCTGTGTTTGAGTCCCGCGTGGGGTCATGTCTGTCACTCAGACAGGAAATGGTAGACGCCTCATCTGTGTGCAGGGCTGGGTCTCCTGACACCTCTCACACTGTCCAACATGACCTCATGTAACCCCACCAGTTAAAGGCCACGCAGAAGATCATGCTTTATTGTTCGATTAAATATTACACTTCACAAGGATTTCTGTCTCACTCACTCACTCACTCACTCACTCACTCACTCACTCACTCACTCTTTCTCTATCTTTTTCTCTCATTTCTCATCTCTCCCTCTCTGCTGTCTCTCTCTCACTCTCTGTCCCTGTCTGTCTGTCTGCGTGCCTGCCTGTCTCTCTCCCTCTCCCTGTCTCCAGGCTCAGGAAACCTTAAGTTCACTGAAGACCATGGCGGAGCGGGCTGCCCGGGGATCAGGGATGGATGGAGAGCTGTCTGCACTACATCTCACTGGAGGTGAGTGCGTTCATCTCTCTCTGTCACACACACACGCACGCACACACACACACACACACACACACACCCCCCTCATCTCTTAATCGCTTGTTTGTTTCTCTCTGTCTCTGTTTGTCTCTGTGTCTGTCTTTGCAGATATCTTCCCCAGCTCTACAGGCCCTGGATCAGGCCCCACCGTGGCACCTCAGCCCTGTGTCACAGAGGTCATCATCCCACCCTCACTGGGGGTGTGTCCGCTGGGCCCCATCCCCCTATCCAAAGACCAGCTCTACCAGCAGGCAATGCAGGAGGCCACCTGGACACACATGCCCCACCCATCTGACTCAGAGAGGATCAGGTACACACACACACACACCGCATCTGTGCGTTCAGCTTATGAGAGAATATGATACATTCATCACTGTCAGTTATCATATTTCAGTGGTTTTCCCCTGACATCTTTCTGTGTCTCTCTTACCCCCTCCTCCCCAACCCCCCACCCCACCCCCTCCACAGGCAGTACCTAATGAGGAATCCCTGTCTCACACTGCCTTTCCATCACCAGATGCCCCCACCTCACTCCGACTCTGTGGAATTCTACCAGAGACTGTCCACAGAAACGCTCTTCTTTATATTCTACTACTTAGAGGTGTGTGTAAACCTGTAGACTAAAATCTAATCCTTATCCTAATCCTTAACCTTAACCCAGACCCTAATCCTAAACCTTAAACCCAGACCCTTCAGTGTGGGAACCAGGATACTGTGGGTCCCTGATCTGGCTCTGAACTCTCTGACGTGGTGATGAGCAGACAGCCTGAGTAAAACCCAGCTCTGTTTGGCACTGATCTGCCTTCTCGCCCTCTGTGTGTCTCTGTAGGGTACCAAGGCTCAGTATTTGGCAGCCAAAGCCTTGAAAAAGCAGTCCTGGAGGTTCCACACCAAGTACATGATGTGGTTCCAAAGACACGAGGAACCCAAGACCATCACTGATGAATTTGAGCAGGTGAGGGAACATCACTGTCCCGCACGGCACAGAACCATAGACTCACAGGTTCTGGACGAGCAAGACTGGCCCAGACCAGAGACGCTGAAGAGAGTAGTGATACACAGAGATCCGTGCAGATTTCAGCCTGCAGATTTAACGATGCGTTAAAAACTCCCGTTTGGTTGTTGAGGTCACACCAAAGGGCACGGCCAAATTTTTGAACGTGGTTTATCCAACATCATATATTTGGTGATTCTCACAGCCGAGCTTTCCTGAGTGTCAGAGTGAGGCGAGTATGGTTACACAGGGGAGTTTATTGTTAACAAAAGCTTGGCAGTCATTACAATTAGTAAACATTTACTCACTCATGTTACATCTATCCTCAAACCAATCAAAATATCTGCACTGTCCTGTTTCTTAAACCATGTGAACCAGAGAACTGATGGAGGATTGATTCAGTGAATGAGTTTTTTTTTTTTAAGGATAGTTGTTAATGTTTACATGATTAAAATTCAATTGACAGTTTATTTTAGCAACCAGCGGATCAGATTTGAACTCTCCTGTACCTGTAATAAGACCATTTTTCTTAAAACAGAAGAACTGACTCCATTTGTGATGTCATGACGATGATGATGCTGATGATTCTGATGATGATATTGTTGTTGATGATGATGTTGCTGATGATGATGATGACGACAGTGATATGATGGTGTTGTCTTTTTGTCTAGGGCACATACATTTACTTTGACTACGAGAAGTGGGGCCAGAGGAAGAAAGAGGGATTCACGTTTGAATACAGGTACCTGGAGGATCGCGATCTTCAGTGACACGCGGACTGAGAGGATAGAACATTTCAAACTGGACTACTGTCGACATTCCTGGACTGAACTCACAGGCGTGTGCGCGCACACATACAGACACTCACACACACACACACACACACACACACACGCACACACACACACACACACACACACACTGAATGGATAGTTCTGATGCGGTTGTGAGCCGTTTTGCTTTCTCAGTGCAGTGTAACACATTTTGGAACAGGGAAAACAAAACACTACCACTTCTCTCAAACCCCTCATGCTCAGTCGACCCGCTTAAGGAGACTGTCGAATTGCTCAGTTCATCTTGAACCCTCATCTGCTGTTGTTTTGTTTGTTTGTTTGTTTTTTTAGTGCCTGTCATGAAACTGAAACATGTTTCGAAGTAACAGATAAATAGTCAAAACATCAAACAAGGTCACATGACAAAGCAGCTGGCCAATCAGTGAAGCTCAGAACACAAAACAAAACAAGAAAAGTCACACTACGGTTTAAGACCCTGACTACCAGACTGTCCGTCTGTCAGGATCTGTCACGTCTCCTGTTCCACACTCTCATTTTAACTGACAAAGGCTTCTCTGTGAAGGTCTGTGTATTTCTCCATCTGCTACACCCAGCCTCTGCCTGGACAGCTTTGTTCCTTCAGCCTTCAGTGACATCCAAGCCTTGCTCAGCACGTCTCTGGCCGTCATCATCCGTGGCTGACGTGGTTGCATCACTAAATGGGGGGGAAAAACAAAATGACATTTAACTTTAAATGTTTGGTGCCTTAGAATCTGGCACACGCTGAGTCTAGGTTCATTTCCCCATAAACCTCGGCCTTGAGGAAAGCCAGAGCCGCCTCTGCGACTCTAAAAACAGGGCTCACCCGAAATCAAGTCCTGAGGGGAGCTTAAGTCCTGCCGGTCGGTTCTTATACCACCCAAACACTGTGGTCTCTGATTGGCTGAGAAATAAACAATCAGGAAAAAACAGACTCCCCGGGGACTCGGTTCAGACCCTCCTGCACGAAAAGAGAACTGTGCTGTCGGCAGATACGCAACCGCCAGTCCTGCCACTTCTCTGCCGTCGAGAGAACGAGTTACGACACCAGCGCTGAAACACTGAGGGGGAAAAAAACGTGACGCAGGATAGCACAACCTTTTGACACACACACCCTCATCCACACATCCCAGGAGATTTCGTTTTGGTCAAGGTAACCAGACCGGTCGGTGCTGGATCCACGAAAATCGACACAATACGCCCCTCTTTCTCTGTCTCATTCTCGGGTTCTTTTGTTAATGCAGTGGTTTACCACTTCGCCCGTGTCTCTCTAAACTTCCCCTTTACAGCTGCCGGACCGCCCGATAGCTGTTTGAGTAAAGCAAAAAAATAAATAATTAAATAAAAACACGTAAACTTTGGGGAAGTTGAACCTTTTTTTTTTTGTCCTTACTATATGGATGTTACTCTGTGTTCAGTTTACGAATGCTAGAGTTTTATTTTTGCCAAAGATCCTTGTGAGTTACCATCAGAATGTCAAAAGTGAAACCGGTTCCCTCAAATCTTTTTCAGTCATTTCTTAGAACGTCATGAATTTCTCCAAAGCCCTGCTTCCTAGCCACTCACTGAATGGACTCATTCTTCCACGTGTCTGGAGTGCCATCTAAAAGGGTTACATTTTTTATTTCTCTCCAGCTTGCTGTCTCACACCACACATTCAGACGTGGGTGACAGACAAAGAAGTGACCCCTCTGCCAGATGTGGATATGAACAGGGTCAGGTTTTGAAATCACTGCATTGAGATAAAACCAGGATCACTCTCCCAGCCTTCACCGCACGGACTCTCTCTGTCTTCACCTGTGTCTCCTTTTCTTTTCTCTGTTCTCTTCTGGGGGGGGGGGGGGGGGGGGGGGACACTAGCGAAGCGGCGTCGAGTCACACACAACACAAGCAAAATGAAGCTGAACATAGTCAATGAGACATTACAGTGAATTAAAGGATTGTAAAATATTAATAAAAGAGTTACTTTTCAAAAACGTGCAGTCTGTGAGTCTTTGGTACTTTGGTAATTAACATCACGAAGAATGTTTTTTCTTCCACGTGCCTCTGTGTTTAACAACCTCTGGGCACCTGTCTGTCTGCATGGGCTGAGAGGTACCTGTCTGTCTGCATGGGCTGAGAAGGCTTGTACATGCAGTGGGGTTTAATATACATCCAATTATCAGAATAATAAAAAAAAAATTTTAAGGGCACTTTTCGAAATATTTAATGAACAAATGTCAAATGACACAGTTCCAGTACCTCTACTAAACAAACACAACCCGATAAACAACAGGTTGCTTCCCAAAGCATGTCATCGTGTCGTTTTATATTTTTCCATAAACTTTTTTTTTTTTCCTAATAGTCTGTGCATATCGCGCACAAGGCTCTTGGGAGTTTTAACAGTGAAACAGTGACACAAATACAGATGTCTTGTTTTTTTTAGTTCTTTCAGGACAAATAGTGAAAAACCTTTGTGAACAAAAGCACTCAACAGTGCCCTGTTTATTAACTGTATTCCAAATCAGCTTTTCATAGTTTCTCATTTTATCAGACTGGTTTTGTTCTTCTTCTCTGTTTTTTGTTTTTTTTTTGTAAACCAAATTCCTCATAGACACCTACCTGTTCATTTACTCAGTTATAAAGCGTCAGGCGTAAAATATAATCTCTAATAGTGTGCTTCCTCTCCTTTTTTGGGGGGCAAATTGGGGAGACTCATTAATTCTACTCTTAAATAGGCCTCTTGGCATAGTCCTAACAGCAAAGACTCACGCATGCTGTAGTACCCATTTTGTTTTGTTAATTACCATGTCTTTTCTCAGTCTTGCAGTTCATCAGCCTGTGTAACAGACGTAGACTGATCTTTGTCTGCTGCCATATCAGTGTCTTATTGTTTGGAGAGAGACCTTTGGAATGCCACCCACATGAGCGAACGAGGTATATGCCATTGAAAACATTCCTTGCCCAGTCAGGCTCTGAACAGAACTCATTTAAACAAAGAAGAAAGAGGAATAAAGAAACAGAGGAGACAGTGCGTTTGAGATTAAAACACGTTTAATGTACAGAGTTAGGAGGCTTTCCTTATGGCATGCCATTGCACACGCGCTAACTGGTTTCTGTCAAGGGTGCCAAGCTTTCATCTAACTACGGAGACTCAGATATGGCTTTGCCTTGCAGCTGCTGATGCACAAAACACCACAGAATCTGCTCATTAATGTGGCGAACACATGGAGAGAGAGAGAGAGAGAGAGAGAGAGAGAGAGAGAGAGCCCCGGGAGCTAGACGTGTCTGTCAGATAAAACTGGTCTGTTACTTTACATAACATTAATGTCATTCCAGGTAATGAATTACCTCTGACAGTATAGGACACAGGCGCACCTTCAAAAACACGCTAATCTGCTAATAGCTAGCGGACACAATTAGTTATGCGCAAGTGGTCTACCTCAAATGAAGAAACGCTGGTTCACTTTCTGGCTTTAATGACTGCATCTATGCACGTAAGGTTCTAAGATTCTCAACTGACCTGTGAAGGAAGGCTGCTGCTGATGTTCTGTACCTTTGTTTATATCATTAGTAAAATTAGAACAGGGTTAAATCGGGCCGTCGTCACATTCTCTTAATCGTGTGTCATATTTTCATAGTGTACAACAACGTCAGAATTCCCAAAGTTGACTCAAACACTGACCCTTGGAATCAATGAGCTTGTCTCTTTCTCGAATCCTACCAAATTATTTGTGATCAGCTACAACTTCGTCTAGCAAAACATTAAATGTATCACGTGTCACCAGAAGACAGTTGAAGTAACATGCCGTAGCTCATCTTTACTGGTGGGGAAAACACTGAACGGTGATGGGGAGGGGGTGAGGAAGATGGAAGGGCTTGAACTGGAGTAGAATCAACTCTCTAACAGATGTGAGGTTACCTTCGGTTACCCTCGGGAGTCGAACATTCAGGACGTGAGGAGTCCAGAATTTTCTTTTCTTTCGGAGTGAACACCAAGGTGGGGATCAGTTCTGAATATGAAATGAATTGAGAACTGGTGGTTAATTACAATTCATTTCTTGCAGTGTGATTTTCACTTGGACTTGAACACTGCTCTAAAGGACACAGAACTGGAATTGAATTGGAATTGCAAAAAATTCCGTGAAATTCCACAACCAAGAGAGATGATATCAGCAATTACGAAACACATAATGTTCATTAAAGAGCAGGCCACCGAGAGGTTGTTGAAAGTGTTCATCTTGGCAGATGAAGTGAGATAACAAGATTTCTTAAGCTGGCCAAACTGATGATCTGCCCAGGGAAAGTGAGCTTCGTTTTGGCTCCGCTGACTTGGAACAGACCCACCGATTTTAATAAACTCATTCTGCCAACAGCGTCCCTGTAAACTATCATAAACAGAAAAACAGTCAAATGATTACCATTATAAATGCCTTCTATTATACTTATACCCACCGTCCACCCCACCCCAGATCTTGTTGCTGCTGTGCACTCCGTAATATTACTTTATTCCTATAGCAGTGCCTTTGTTCATACATTTTCCTAAAGGTGCCATTTTGGGTTGGCTCAGCTAGCCTTCTGACCTACTCTCTCTGACCCAGATGAGAGAGCTGGATGAGAGCGTCACACTGTTTCTTCTAGAACAACCGATGTATAAATATAAATGTGTGTGTGTGTGTGTGTGTGTGTGTGTGTGTGTGTGTGTGTGTGCTAAAGCCTGACTAACTTCAGAGGGTCTGTTGTCTTTAAAGATAGTTCTGAGACTTATTGGTCAATGTGTCTCTTCAGCTGCTCTGGCAGTACTATGAGAAAACTTATTCAGATATTGACAGTGGAAATGAAGTGAATTTTTTTAAACCATCTACTAATGACATGGCAAAAATTGACATTTTGTTTGATTGTTTGTTTGTTTGATTGTTCCCTTAAGATGTAGGTGGAGAGGTGATATGAATAAAGCTGTCCTCTAATCCAAACAAGAACATGCCACTTAACCACAGTGAACACCTGGGTCATCCTGACTGATTATTCTATGAAACACACACACAGTTATTAAAGAAAAGTCACAGAAAAAATAACATTATTCTCATTCTTTCAATACTTGGTTGTGATGCATTAAAATACAAAAAACAACAACAACATATTTTTCAGACATGAGACACTTCATATTTAAAAATGAAGCCATTTTCAGTTTCAGCCACAAACATTAAAACCACGATGTCTAGCTGCACATAGATCTCAAGTCGTGGATCCACGTGATGTCCTCATGTAAAACAAAATTATGTTGAGTTTTCATGGAATTCCATTCAGTATGCTGCAGTTCCGACTCAAACCCAATTCAGTTTCCTCAACAGCTTTTTGAATTAAGATTCAAATTCCAATTCTGCAGCTTAATTGTGATTAATGAACTGATTCATGAACGCCAATCCAACGTGGACACTCCACAACTAGTCTTAGTTCTCTGCTGTCCACCGCTGTATGTCCAATAGCTCTTGCATAAGCAGTCATTGCTCTGTCCTGTGGAGGGTCTCTGCTCAGGACATCAGCCATGGATCCTTACATACTCGGCCATCTTAGATATTAAAAAATGCCCTCCAGGTGAGGAGGATGCAGATTCACTGCTCACTGTAGAGTGGATTATAGACAGTCTGCAGGGATGGAGACGGTGAGTGAAGTTCCAGATCATCTTCTCAGACACTCTGGTGGGCAGCACAGAAGTCACAGAAGTTCCATGGGGCCCATAATGACCATAAACCGGACCGAACCATCAACAGTGGTTTAATCTTCAGGAGGAGGCAATCAAAGACAATCAAAACTTTTTCTCTGTGGAAGTTACACTGAGAGGATGCAGGTCATTTTCTACAAGAGAGTGGCAACCGGACTCCCGTTGTATCCATATGTGTGCTGAGGAAAAAGCCCTAATTCCAGGGACACAAAGATATTTAACAGTCTGATCCAGTTGGCCAGGTCAGAAGTTTATCCATCCTCTGGAGCAGGATGAGAGAGAAGACCTCTACCATCATGAACAATCAACTCCTCCCCACCCCATACTGTACTCAGTAAAACTCAGCAAAACGGCTTCAGTCAAAGAGTCAGCAACCGAAAGCGTAACACTGAAATATTCAGTTCCTCTCTCCTACCATCAGCCATAAATCTATATAACAGCACAATTTGATGGTGCATTCCTATGGTTTTAATGCTCTTAAAACCATAATGTCTTAATGTTTCTTCTGGCATAAGCTGACAATGGAATTTCCCTTTGGGATCAATAAAGTCTATCTTATCTTATACTATATCATAAAACATCGGAATATCATGGGACTCCTAACCAAAGGTATACTGTATCGTAAGGAGCTGAAGTAGTGTACATGAGTACTGTAGGGGGAGGGTTGAGGGTTTGTAATGATAATCTGATTATTTTAGAGAGAGTGACAGTCAGTGTGTATGAGTGATATTGCATTTTGCTTAGTGATTTGAATGAGCTTCTAACCTCATTGGTTGTGTGTGTTGTTTCACTGTAGTGTGTTTAATAAGTGTTTCAGACTGATAATTGGAATTTTGCTTTTCTGTTTCTCTTTATGCTTATTTGTGCCAGGATTTTGTTTGTTTGTTTTTGTTTCTGCTTATTCATATGTATATAGGCTTTGTCTGTGCATGTGCGTGTGATGCACGGTGAGGGCAGTTAAGGGCACAGGAGTATATATGTGCTTCACTTTGAGGACAGTTTGATTTATGGGAGTGTGTATGTGTGTTTCACTATGAGGACAGTCTGAGTTATGGGAGTGTGTATGTGTGTTTCACTATGAGGACAGTTTGAGTTATGGGAGTGTGTATGTGTGCTTCACTTTGAAGGACAGTTTGAGTTATGGGAGTGTGTATGTGTGTTTCTCTATGAGGACAGTGTGAGTTATAGGAGTGTGTATGTGTGTTTCACTGTGAGGACAGTGTGAGCTATAGGAGTGTGTATGGTGTTTCACTATGAGGACAGTGTGAGTTATAGGAGTGTGTATGTGTGTTTCACTGTGAGGGCAGTGTGAGTTATAGGAGTGTGTATGTGTGTTTCACTATGAGGACAGTTTGAGTTATAGGAGTGTGTATGTGTGTTTCACTATGAGGACAGTGTGAGTTATAGGAGTGTGTATGTGTGTTTCACTATGAGGACAGTGTGAGTTATAGGAGTGTGTATGTGTGTTTCACTATGAGGACAGTGTGAGTTATAGGAGTGTGTATGTGTGTTTCACTATGAGGACAGTGTGAGTTATAGGAGTGTGTATGTGTGTTTCACTGTGAGGACAGTGTGAGTTATAGGAGTGTGTATGTGTGTTTCACTGTGAGGACAGTGTGAGCTATAGGAGTGTGTATGTGTGTTTCACTGTGAGGACAGTGTGAGTCATAGGAGTGTGTATGTGTGTTTCACTATGAGGACAGTGTGAGTTATAGGAGTGTGTATGTGTGTTTCACTGTGAGGACAGTGTGAGTTATAGGAGTGTGTATGTGTGTTTCACTGTGAGGACAGTGTGAGTTATAGGAGTGTGTATGTGTGTTTCACTGTGAGGACAGTGTGAGTCATAGGAGTGTGTATGTGTGTTTCACTATGAGGACAGTGTGAGTTATAGGAGTGTGTATGTGTGTTTCACTGTGAGGACAGTGTGAGTTATAGGAGTGTGTATGTGTGTTTCACTGTGAGGACAGTGTGAGTTATAGGAGTGTGTATGTGTGTTTCACTGTGAGGACAGTGTGAGTTATAGGAGTGTGTATGTGTGTTTCACTGTGAGGACAGTGTGAGTTATAGGAGTGTGTATGTGTGTTTCACTGTGAGGACAGTGTGAGTTATAGGAGTGTGTATGTGTGTTTCACTGTGAGGACAGTGTGAGTTATAGGAGTGTGTATGTGTGTTTCACTGTGAGGACAGTGTGAGTTATAAGAGTGTGTATGTGTGTTTCACTGTGAGGACAGTGTGAGTTATAGGAGTGTGTATGTGTGTTTCACTGTGAGGACAGTGTGAGTTATAGGAGTGTGTATGTGTGTTTCACTGTGAGGACAGTGTGAGTTATAGGAGTGTGTGTGTGTGTTTCACTGTGAGGACAGTGTGAGTTATAGGAGTGTGTTCTGGTGGGTTCACAATCAAGATGCTCTGGCTGAGACAGCGCTGACCTCACCATTGCCTCCAGACACACACTAAAACATGTCATTCTCTCTCTCTCTCTCTCTCTCTTTCTCTCTCTCTCTCTCTCTCTCTCTCTCTCTCTCTCATATGAGTGTTTGATGACTGTTTGCAGTGGAGCTGTTCATGCCTGGTCTGGAGGCATGCTGACTGGGACATGGGAGAGGAACCCTGTCTCATTTAAGTAGCCCTTAGGTCCCTTACTCTCCTGATCATTAAATCAAATAAGGAGAATAAATCACATAACATTAACAGCCTCACAACCTGCAGACTTATTTTTCTCAAGGTGTGTCAGTTGTGGTACAAGGAAATAGCAGAATTCTGTCAAATTTCTGTCATATATATCTCTGAAATTCAGTAAAAAACAGTAAAAAGATTCTGAACGCACAGAAGTGAGTCTGCCCATCAGAGAATGGTTAAAGAAGTGCATTTGTCAGTTTGATTTCACATACAGACATTGTGACATCATACTCAGAAATGCGAGAGTCAAGAATAGTCACAAAACTTGCATAAGTGTGAAATCTTCTTTACTCTTCAGTTTGTGAGGGGTTGCGTCACCTGGTGTCGATGCGGGCCTACTGTTTTTTCTTAGTTTATGTGGGTGACTCGGAGCTATCATACAACCATAGCCTACATGAAGTTCATTTCTATTTTTATTGTGAATAAATATTCTGAGCATGGAAAAAAACCTTAGCAAGTCTTAAACAGCACTCTTTAAATATTTTATAAAAAAAAAAAAAGAAAACTGACACGATTACGTGCTTCGGGAATCTTTACTACACAAACATAACTCAGTGGACAACAGGTTGCTTAGGAAACGGAGTCATCGTGTCGTTTAACATTTTTTATACTTTTTTTTTTTAAGAGTGCCCTCTTAAAGATTTGATAAAGTTCGCTGATATTTTATCGTGTAAACGGCAACTTTCTCTGAAGCTCGCGATGATTTACGCACAAACTGGTGCTGGTGGACTGGTGCAGTCTTGCGCAATATTGAAATTCGCAGGCTTTTTTTCGACCATGAACACATGTTTAGCTTTAGTTTGTCTCAATAAGAGACGAATTCCATAAGGACAAACTATCCATCGACCTGCAACAAACTTCGCTGCGGATCATATTAAAGCCAGAGATAGAGCCCACAATTATTATCCCCATGATTCATAATTAACAGGCGAGGATGACTTGGTTACCATGGGAACAGCTGACCCTACATATTTAATACTTCCTGTCCGAGTGAAATTGCAACGGATTCCATTATTTAAAAAAGATGACACGCAATCCTTGTTCTGTTTGGGAGCACGGAGCTGTTCCGCTCACATTTCTGGCAACTTAACAGTGTACAGGAGAAAATAAAATAAAACAAAACAGTTGCGTTACTGGTAGAGATAGCATCGTTTGAAAACGAGAGCATCGTGAGGGCTTTTTACGGTAGGTTTCCCATAAAAATATATTAAAAACGGGTCTACTAAGAACAAAAACCCTCCTGGCAGTAAAAAGTGTCGGGGATTGGCAGATAAATTCCTACATTTAACAAATGGAGACGCACGCATGTGCCAATTTTGTCCAATCAATTAATGTAAACGGAGGAAAGCGGACCTTTGTGAGAGCAATCGTTTTGCTCGCGTGTCGCTAGAGCTGAGGTATCTCTATTAGGTAAGAGGGAGCGCATTGAGTAGAACCGATAGAGGAATAGATACGGTATTTTAATTTCAAATGAAACGGATAATTCCGGTTGCGTTCCCTCTTTTTTCCGACAAATGGAGAAAATCATGTGTTTATTCGATGTCTAGAAGCTGGAGGCGTTTGCGGCGATTATAAAAATTTGTCTTCACCTGAAGACAAAATGTAGACGTATTTTTTCATATATCTACGAGAAGAGACAACGCTGCTTTGTCAAGCAACGACTACAGTAATTTGTGGATTATTGTTTTGAAACTGGCCTGAAGTTTTGACATTTCCTGTTTTAAAGGTAAGATGCACAGTTTTTGAAGACGGCATTTATTAAGTGTGTCGCGTTTGCATGTGGAGGGCAATATTTGAGAATGGCGCTCTTTACTGCATTATAACAGAGACATGTTCCTTTTAAGAAATTTAATAACATTGTGTTGTTTGACTTGGTTTAAAACACCAAGCCAGAGACAGTTTGGACTGTAATTTTGTGTATTATTTGCGCTGTTTATTCAACGATATTACCTAAAACAAATTTTTCCACCCTTAAAAATATTTGGATGTGTCAACACCAATCATCGAAATCGTTATCAGTGAATATTTTTTAGGAGTATTTTTAAGGAAGAAGATGTCAGCTTTATAGAATATTACTAGACACGATGCGTCTTCATTTTGTTCCCGTATTATACTGCAATATGAGAGAGAGAGCGAGAGAAGAAGAGGAAGAGAGCAAGAGAGAGATGGAGAGAGAGAAAGAGCGAGAGGAAGAGAGAGGAGGCACATACTGCTTTCTCTTTTATGCATTTGTCGACCTCAGAATTTTACTTTTTCATTCTTCACGCATATGACATCACTGTATATGCCAGGTGGTTTGCAAGCGAGAACACACGCGCACACATGGGCTTGGTGGCGCACAAAGTGTGGCGTGCATGCGCCACGAGATGAATGCTAATGTTTTCTCTGCTGTGTGCCATTGTGTTTCCAGAGAAACGTGTAGGTACATCACGCTTGAATACCAAACCCCGCGCGCAATGCGTGTGCGTGTTTTTTTCGTTGTGACAGGAACGTGTTTCTGACAATTAATTTCTCAGGAACAGATGTGCTGACCACCTGAACCGAACCCATCCACAGTCTGACGCGGTTTACCACAGACACATGAGGTTGTGTTTCTATTGCTCGCGAGGTCCATTTTGACTAGTTAGAGGCCGTGTCCTTTCCCTCCCTTCCTCCCTCCATCTGCTTCTGTCTCCCTCTTACCCCCTCCCCCCTCCCTCCTCCATCACCCTGTGAGGTTCATTCTACTGGCTGTAAAACAGAGTCAGAGCTGGCAACTGTCATGTGCACCTGCTTTGAGCACAGCCTGACTCTATCCTTGGGCACAACCTCCTGACTCAGAGACAGAGGGATAACAGAGGAGGAGAGGGGGATGGAGAGAGGGATGCGGAGGAACAGGGAGATGAGTGGATGACTGAAACGCACTGCTAAAAGGAAAAAAAAAAAAAAAGACATGTAGGAGACCTGACAGTGCAGAAGTTTCGACAGAAGGGATGAGAAGAATACTGCCTTTTCATCTATCTGTCTGTTCCCTCTCTCCCTATCTCTCTTTCTCTCTCTCTCTCTCCCTCTCACTGCAGTGGTATTCTAGATAGCAGCTGCTACCCACGCAGATATATAGAGAGAGAAATGGAGAGAGAGGAGAGGAGAGGTTAGCCTGTGTGAACATGCGCTCTGTCTGCTTGCTAGGCCTATGTGTCTTTAAGGCATAGAGTGTGTGCTTATGTGTGTGTGTGTGTGTTTGTGTGTGGGTATTTGTGTACAAGTGAGCATCTGCAGATGCCCCGTTATACACATTGGTAACGCTGAGTTCCATATGTGGCCAGATGCAGTCAAGCCTGTGGAGGCGCTCAGGCTTCCAGGCTTCTGTCTCTCCACCTCATGTCATTAGCAGTCCGAGGCGTTGCCGCTGGCGACCGCCCTGGCCAGAATAAGGAGGAGAGAGAGAGAGAGATGTTACTTTAGTCAGTCTTATAACCAGAGAGATACTGTGTGCTCTAGGCTTTCAAAGAGGGCCATTTTAAGGGTGTGTAACCATGAAATTTGGTTTTTGCCCTTTCATTTTTCTTGCCTTTCCTGAGGGTCCACAACCACGAAGACCCTCCCTCTCGCCCCCCCCCCCGCCTCTCCTCCGCCATGTCTCGGCAGGATCCTCTCTGTTCCTGGCAACCCCCTACTCTCTAAACATCTGTGTCCCTGACACCTCCTCCCCCTGGCACCTCCCCCTGACACCTTCCTCTCACTCGCTCCTCCCAGGCCTTCATTAATCAAACAGCCTCTCCTTCTTCTCTTTTCCGTTCCCGCTCGGATTCTGATGCCGTCACGTTATCGACTGAAAATAATCAAAATGAAAATAATCAAATGCAGTTTGGTCTGCCGCTTCAGCTCCACTGATTTGTGTTTGGTGTAAAAGATGAGCATCTGTGTGAGGGACAGTGTGAGGAACAGTGTGAGAAGGTTCCAGAATGTGACTCACTCTGTGCGCGGATGCTGGTGTCACATCACTTTTACGGGAACATATGACCCGTGTCGTTCACATTAACGGAAGAGTGAATCGGTAAAGGAAATTAACCATGTAAATATTCTGAGCGATGGAGCAGTGTTACAGTCGTCAGCCTGAGCGTCAGGTTAGTCAAAGCGTCAGCTGAAACTGCATGAAGTTCATCATTTGTACGGTGACATTATTGTTTGTTGAGAAAGATCACACTGGGAGGTTGTGCTGATTTAGGAGCAGGGAGTTTCAGTCATTCTGAAAAGCAGTATTTGATTGATGGTTGACTTGCACACAAACTTTGAGACTACTGAGAATTCACATATGCATCCTAATCTTCCATGTCCTCTCTTGCAGTGAGAATCCAAAGTTTGGAAAAGAACTGAGAATCGTAAGGAGAGAGAGAGGCGGAGAGAGAGTCACACCAGCCTTGGATATATGCCAGAATCCAGTCCGGAGAGATCAATTTTAATATTTTTACAAGGACGGAAAAAACTCGTGTCTTTCCCAGAGCTTTTCTGAGGCTGCTCTGCCAACAACCTTGATTTGCACAGATTGAAATATTTTGTTTCCCTTTTCTTTAAAAAAAAAAAAAAATTGTTTTCAGCTCAACCAAAATCAGTGCCAAGCATAAAAAAACTGTGCCAAGCTAAAGCAAAAAAAAAAAAAAAGACAATTTCACTCAATTTCATAATTTCGATTATTTGTACTTCCATTAATACTAGTCTGCCTTGACATAAAAGTATCAAAACATTTAACTCCTCAAGACTTGCTCTCTTCCCTTGCAGCTAAAAACAAACAAACAAACAAACATACCATCACAACATCATCTTATGTGTGTACTCAGTATTAGATCGAAAGCATACTACTACCATTGAGTTAAATAGGAAAACCATTTTATGGTTCTATAGCCTAACAACATTGTGATACAAGTTTACAGTCCCATTCCAACAGATAGATTCAAAACCTGATCGCTGCTCCGGAGAGTTGGGATGGTTAGTGCATTATCAGAACAAAGTGCTTTAAATAAGAATCCCTGCATTTCAGCCGAGGCTTTGTCAGCTGTGCGTTAGTCTGCGTAGCAGTCACACTGGGCTGGGAGTGTTAGACTCCTGATTGATTCATTGAAACCTGGAGGACTCAAAGCCCCATTAGTGAAACAAATGTCCTAAAGTGACCTGCTGGAGATTTTGTCAAATCTCAGTCACTCAGTTAGTTTGTCTCCACAACCCTGCACCACCTCAAAAAGTCTGAACGATTCTCTGCTGCTTTCCCCTCTTTTTAGCCCTGTCCCCCTTGTTTCCAGCCTTATCTTCCTCCATCTGCATTTAAACGCAGCAGACAAATTCAGGGTGTGGGGTGTCAATGCCCAGTAAAAAGAGAGAAGACTGAAGCCATGTTTTCCAAGCCATGCTAAGGCTGAAATCCGTTTGATTTTTTGCACCGCTAAAACATTTTGACATTTTTTCTGCCATTTCAGGTGCATTGACATATTCAGGGAAACTTTTTAAACCAATATCTGTTTTTGTGCATGTGTTAGTGTTTGGATGTGTGTGTAGCTTCTGCCATTTTCAACTCGTTTTTGTCATATTTAATGGCAGAAATCTATGAATTTCTTTTTTTTGGCGGGAAGCAGCTATTAAAGCAGTTTCCTTTATTTGAAAACTACGCAGCCAATTCACAAAAGCGGCAGCCGTGTAGTTTGGTGGAAACTGGTTGATACTTTAAAATTTATTGTGGTTTTTCTTGCTCATATTTACCTTAAGCGGATGAATCCAGAACTGTTCATGTGTGTTCAGTGGTCTCATCCTGTGTGTCCTGCCAGAATTGGGCCCAAGCCCATTTTCGTGTTGTTCTGTTGGGCTGAACTCAACCCTGAGCAGAGACATTCATGCAAAAGTGTCCAGCACCCATAGATCTGCCCTTCCTCTCCTGATCAGTTTCCCCTCAACGTCTCTCTCTGCTTTTCGCACCATTAAATGTTCTCCGCCAACGACTTGACGTGTATGTACTCAACACTCCACTGTGAGGAAACGGTGACAGAAGTCAGATTGTTGAACTTTGCCCTGAGATAAACCTACCCCGTTGTCTCCTACAATTATAACGCATTCTTCCAAAATCTTTTTTTCCCCTACACGACACGGGACATTTTTTGTACGTACTCTCTGGCATCAGGTCAGAGAAATGAATTCAGCACAACGCTGAATTTGACCACTTTAAAAGAGCTAAACAGGACAGTGCTGTATTGACACTCTCCATCCAGCTTGTTCCAGCCATCTGTCACTTCCAAAAATAAAAAATCATAAAAAAAAAAAAAGCATCAGCCACTGTTAGATTTGTTTACAAGACAACAGCAACACCTAGAGCTGCCGCTCGACTGTTTACAACTAGACCTGAAGAGCTCAGTGAAGCTTGAGTGGCTGCTTTAAACAGTTACTGAGGAGCCCCACACGAGGAAATATTTCTCACAGGACAAGAAATCGAGAAAAAAAATGGAAATTAGGAGTAGGTTTAAAATCATAAAGTTTACACTTAAAGAGAAATGTTTACACGTTCCCTTGTAAGTGAACTATATTGTGTCTTTACTGGTCAGTCAGTGCCGCGGTTTGGTTAAGGAATAGGTGTATAAACAAAACCACCTTTAAAAAACGGACAGGAGCGAGTGGGTTTTTTTTTTTTTTTTCTTTGCTTGATAGTTTACAGTTTAAACATTCTTGTTTTGTTTACAGAGCAAAAACCGTCCACCCCATAGAGGTCAACATACTTTATTTTTTGTCTTTAAAGGTTCATAGCTTAGAGGCTAGCAACTCTTCTCATACCATTCCTTGTATTCTAGAACCATCCAAAATAAATTTCAGTGTGTGCCATGTTGTGCGTGAGGAACTACTTAAATTAGTTTCTTCCCTCACACACTCCAACCCTGACAGCGAGAGCTGACATAAAGCAGTTCTGTGTTTGAGTTGGTCTCTATTGACGTTGCTGATAACGATAGTTTTAATACCGATATTCAGAGAGTTATGTTTACACTGACATTCAAAATACAACATTACAGAATACAACATTACTACATACAAAAAAAAAAAACAGCACACATTTTGCCTACTAAATTACTTGCATACCAATGTATGCATATTTAATTCTGCGCAGAGATATATCTTTACTGTACATGCTTCTGACTCTTAACTTTTAAATTTAAAAGAAAAGAGGACTTCTCTTTCTTTCGCTTCAGAGCATTTTTCAGGCCTGAAGTCCTTTTCTGCCTATTTTTTAAATGAAAATATAAAAAAGAACAAAAAACAAAACAACGAAATAAGTCAAAAATGAAGGTCTCTTTTTCTATAGAGATGTTTTTGGCTCCCTTTTTGTTTTTCCTCCTCTTGGGACCCTTGGCTGCCACGGTTACTGTAACTTCAGAACGCCGTGCGGCCAGTGGTGGCCCCGTGTTGGTCCTCTTGCGAGGCCGTGTCAACAAGACGCCACCCGCCCCTCAGCTGGAGGGGTTGGGCAAAGAGGCAGCCGCCATGGCGGCGGAGCCTGAGGCCGCCGAAATCCCGCCGAGGCCCCTCCCCCAGGTGATGTTGCCGCGGAACGTGACCGACGGAGCCCTGAAGCCGCCGCTGGCGCCAGCGCAGGTGGCCCCGGCCCCGCGGCGACTGGTGGACGTTGACGTGTGTCGTGGTTACTTCGACGTCATGGGCCAGTTCGACAACACCTTCAACTGCACCAAGGGCACCTACATCTACTGCTGCGGCACGTGCCACTACCGCTTCTGCTGCGAGCACCAGCGGAACCGGCTGGACCAGGACTCCTGCACCAACTACAACTCGCCTCACTGGGCCAACACGCAGGTGCCTGTCACCGCCACTCCGAACCGCCGCGACCCAGACTTTGACCCGCTGCAGCAACAGAGCAACAACACGGCTTACGTCATCGGTGGAGTGATCTCCTTCACCCTGGCAGTGGCCATCGGAGCGAAAATAGCCTTTCACAAGGTGTCCCGGCGTCCCAGGAACAGGGACATCAACATGCCCAGGTCAGTGACCGGACAGGGTTGGGGCTGATCCGAGGAGGTGTCATCCTGGTGTGGTAGAGTTCAGTGTTGCAACCAGAGTTCTTAAAAAGACTGTTTTCTCCCTTTCTCTCATTCTGTTCTCCATCTCACTTTCTGTTTTCATCCTCAAATAACCTTTTTGTCTTTTGTCTCATCTCTCTCTCTCTCTCTCTCTCTCTCTCTCTCTCTCTCTGCCCTCTCAGAGCCTTGGTTGATATCTTGCGTCATCAGTCCAGTCCGGTCCAGCAGGGTGAAAGGAATAACACAACGGTCCTTACGACCGCAACCAATGAGGGAACCATGGGACGGCCGCCCAAAAACCTCTACGCTCCGGTTCTCCAGAGCAAAGACAACCGCAGTGAGTTTGGCAGATGCAACATTAAGAGTACTATAACAGGCTTAGGGAGTGAAGGAGGTGCAGTATTACAGGTACAGTGGTGAAATAAGGGGTTAAATAGCAGGTGCAGTGAAGTGTTGTAGTGATGTAAGGAGGTGCAAAAGCAGTGGTAGAGGAGGTACAGGAGAAGGACAAAATTGACACATTAAATGATGAGTTTGACATGCTGAGTCCAGTGCAGGAATGAAGAGAGTGAGGAAGTTGAATATCACACTGACGGCTCCAAACCCAGGAGAAACACCAGCGATGAAAAGAACACATAGTCTCAGAGTCTGCGTCGGCTCACGTGGGTTACTTTGGGGTCACATACAGGCATCTTAGCGGAAAGACAAAGGCAAATGAACACACTGTACATTCAACCATAAAAAAAAAAACACAGAGAGGCTCCACACACACTTCTGTGGTGGGTGTGTCCATCAGTGTTGGCTCTGCTCTCTTACAGCTGGGACCATGCACCACTCTTATATCCCATCTGGGCCCAGCCCTAAACACACGGCTACTATTGGTAAGCCCGGCAACGCAGGCAGAGTGTGTGTCAACAAATCACCTGAAACAGTCCCGTGTTTGTGTGTGTGCATGTATATGAGCAGACTGGACCGACGTATGTGTATATGCATATGCATATGTGTGTGTGTGTGTGTGTGTGCGTGAGAGAGAGAGAGAGAGAGAGAGAGAGAGAGCATGTGAGTGGTCTGAAACAGGCTGCAGCGATTGGGCTTGATTAGGCTTGTTTTGCTGTTGTTGTACATACCCCCCCACCCCCCGCCTATGCCCCTCCCCCTCCCCCTCCCCCTGTCTGCGCCTCTCAGCCTTGTCAGTCTGTTAGCTCTTTGGCTAGAGTCGAGCGCCCTGTCACTGCCTCAGTGTGACCAGATGTGCTTGTCAGTGTGTGCATTCACTGCCTGGCCAAACCGAAGTCTGTGAGGGCACGTGCACCCATCACTGCCTTGCCAAAGGGCCGCAACTTCTGCTATGTTTATTCCTAAGGATAAAATATGACAGAAGGGCTCCTCCTACGTGTCATCTTTTAATTGAGTACCATTTTGTTGATACCGTCATCCACCGACGATCGATCGGCGTGTTCCAAACACCATTTGCAGGGTTCTTCAGAGGGAGCATGTGAGTGGTATATCCATTTGTAGGGCTGTCCCCAAACAGATAGGACCACGACAGCCCGCCTCAAAGTTCACTTCAAAACGGCTATTGGAGAGGGCAACAGATTCAGCATGCTTCTGGAAGGTCATTTTGGCAACAGGCCCATGATACACTTTGAAACGCAACACAGTGCTGAGGGATGCAGCGGTAATGAAAGTGGATCATATAGAGTGAAGCAATGAAGAGAGTTCCCGGAAAACTTGCCTCATTACCCCCCTAGAAAAACACTAGTATCAGCATTTCACTTACAGCATAGGAAGGTTCCCTTTTAGGCCAGACGGCAAAGAAATAAAGAAAAGCACAAGATACGAAACTGAGAAGAATATTTGTTGGATATCTAGGCTGATCTAACTAAACGCCTAACTATGGTAAACACCAACACGTAGAAACGACTGGTGTGTGTTGCCCCTGCATCCTGAACAGATGATGCTGAGGTGGACTCGGCCCTTATGCCTGAATCCCTTCAAAGTCTTCACTCTAAAGAGCCTGCACATCACACAGGGGATGAGATGGAGGGCTTCACACCACATATAAAAGAACACAGGATGGTGATGCCTGGAGGACAAGCGTAAGGTTACTGTAGGGCTTATAGGGAGCGAGTGAAGACTGTTGGCTTGATTGCTATATCTGTGCAGAAACAACGCTTGCCATTCCCTGTCAGCGGCCTGCTCGTAGACACGCTCTTATGGAGGTGTTTAATGTGCTGTCTGCTTTGAGTGTTGGAACACTGAATGTATTTTTTTTTTGTTTTGTTTTGTTTTTTCAAAAAATACATTTGTTCCGTCAACCACTCAAATATGTACCAACCCCCTTGTGTGATCCTGCTGTTGTGCTTAACTGAGTCTTGACGTATTTCAGACTGACCAAACCTATTAGCTGTCTTTTATTTCATCCATCTCTTCTGTCGTTCTCAGAGCGTGTTCCACGCATGAACAACGCTCCGCTGGTCCCCACGGGAACGCTGCTCACCAGCAAGCACGGCAACGCCGGCCCTCATCCATCCTTCTCTCACTCCTTCCACAACCTGGCCCAGCTCCCTCCATCGTACGAGGCCGCGATGAAACCTGAGATTAACCGGTACTGTTCGCTCAAGAGACTGGGTGAGTTTGTCTGGTTGGTCTGTCTTCGTTTCTGCTCGCTCAAGAGACTCACAACGGTGTGGTATGCGCTGGTATTAAACTCTGATCTCAAAGACATTGAGAGAACCTAAATTATGCCAAGAGAGAGCTACCATACCATAACGGAGCTGTCAGAACCCTTTAGTATGTGAAAGAAGCCCTCAGACCTGTAGGCTTCCTTTGGCATGTACCACGTGTGCCGTTGTCTGGGGAAGGATGATTTGTCTGACGTTAAGACTATATTCTTATATCCTATATCAGGACTATATCCTATAGCCTGTATCCTGCTTGGCCTAAATACAGACATTTCTCATTTTAAACTAAACATTTACGAACAACAACCTTGCCGTAGTGTAATTCTCTGTGTAATTTTCTGTGGCCTGTTCTCGATGAAACTGCCTGCTCACATCCCAGTTGGATATTTACAGTCAATCGATTAATAATTTCTCGTTTGTTTTGTCTTACATCTGAGACGAATACACACGGATCATGGTTGACAACTATGTTTCTTTCCAGAACTACAGACCCTAATGCAATACTATTTTTTCCTCAGATATCAAGACTAATGTCACTCTTAGTCCCTGTTCCTCATGAAACATTTATCAAGTCAAGCAGTCTTTATCGCTGAAGCTACTAGCATACCTAATCAAAGAGTCACCTCTCTCTCAAAGTCACATAAAGTTCTCATCTGTCCAAGGCAAAACCAAAATATAATGACTGACTGGACCAGCTCCTCGTCTCCATACACACTGTATGAGTGGGTGCTAACCGCTGAAACAACTTAATAACTCCTCAGTAATTTAAGCATTTCCTTTATTTTGATTATCCATTGGAACTTGGTATCCACTTGATTGTTATCCATCATTCTGGGTGTGTTTTACTTGTAGGGCCATTTTTAATAAAATTAACAGTTCTGATGAAAACAGAAACAAACAAAAAAAAAAAGAACCAAAAACAAAAAAATCCAAGCTACTGACCAAAAAATGAAGTCTGAGGTAGAGACCAGCAGCCAGGTAATGCAGTTTAGTCCTAATAAGCCCATCTGTCAAAAAGGTGAACTTCTCCTTTAAGTAGACATGTAAACTAAGAACAGCTACTACAGAGGAAATTCACGGTTTGTGTTTGTACCTACATGTTAAACAAGATAAACCACTTTTAGTGAATTAAACAGCAGAGGTAGTCTGCATAGTGTGCATGGGTGAGAGATCACGAAAGAGAAAGAGCAAGTGAGAGAGAGAGAGAGAGAGAGAGAGAGAATTTATGGGAACGCCCAAATTCAGGGGGATTCCCCAAGTTCGGTATATTTAAGACTGTACAAAAACAAGAGGATAAAGAGAAGTAGAGTGGTATCAAAACATATGGAATGGCTTGCTCTGTATTTTCAGTAAACATATTTTTTAGACAGTTGCATTGAGGAAGTATCATTTTGGCCTCTTACAACAAAGGTACTCACGATTTAAGGATGTAAAAAATGATTAAAAAAAGAACTCACATCGTTTTCTGCTTCTGTATTTTTGTCCCTCACCCAAATTTGTAGAGAAAGATCTGGACGACTACTCAGGTTACTACACTTCAAAGCGGCGACCTGCCAACGCACCTCCATCCTTCCACTCCTCTCAGCACCATCTGTACTGGGGTGGTGATTACACCCTGGGAGCCAGAGGCACCCTTCCCCTGCATGCCTCTCGCAATCGCATCCATGTGCCCACCTCTACCTCAACGCCCAACCCCTATCCCTTACAGCCGCCTCAATCGCAGTACACCTCCAACTTTGAAAAGCCCCCTCGCAGGGTTATGTCCCAGGATCAGCTGCTGGCCCTGGGGGAGGGCAACACTCTCTCGCGCCTCTCTAAAAACCAGCAACACCAGTACTACAAACCCATGACCACCAGCAAGAGCTCCAACTCCCAGACCCTTCGGAAATCCCACGAACGCCTCCTAGTGTCCCCCGACCGACTGGAGGAAAGGCTCATGGGCAGTGGGGTTGGAGGGATGGGAGATTTCGGGGTGACTGCCCCAACATTGTCCCGCCTCACCCATCACCAGAAAGCGCAGTCACAGCAGAACGTGTGTGTGACGCCCTCGATGGACCGCCATCACATGGTAAAGATGAACTCTCACCCTACCTCTGGTCGGGAGCAGGAGAGGAGCAGTGCCGCCGTGACCTCCCACGGGGGAGTGCCATTGGGCTGGAAAGAGGGGCATGGCTCTGGGGGAGGAGTCGGGACGCTGGGGCACAGAGATCGGAGGATGGCCTTCGCTACGAAGAGGCAAAGCACCATTGAGCAACTGCACTACATCCCCGGGGGAGGTGAAGGCGGAGGAACCCAGACACTACGGACGGGGAGTAAAAACGAAGTGACAGTGTGAAAGAAAGAGGATGGGGGAAGAAGATGGAGATAGAGATGACAGATGAAAAGGTGAAATGGGGAATCGAAAAAGGGAAGATGGAAAAGAGTACGCGACAGGTGAAATTAGACGCAAGTGAATGGATGGGGACTTTCACAGTGCAGGAATACAGGGCAAGATGTGTGCATAGTTAGGAACCTGAAAGTGTTGAAAGAAAGATGAAGTTATGAAAAAACGCAAAAAGTGATCCTGTGGTTCCCTTATTTGCCCCTTGATGCCCGTCGCTAAGAAACTAGAACCTCCAGTGGTATAAAGGTGTCCAGACACCTGTGTATGGTAAACAAGGAGTTTCCTAGATTTTACCTGTGTGACTGTTTATGTACTGTGTTATGAAGTGTGTTGAGCCATACTTTGGAAAGACATAAAGGTAAGGCAGAGAAGATGAACCTTTAGAAAGAAAGGGGTTCTTCATCCAACAGTCAATTTATTTGACTCTTATTAGTGGTGAAATCGAATCTCCTATGAGATCAGATGTACAGTGGAACTTGTGAAGAACATGGGGAAGCCTTGAAAAAACATGGAAGCTAACTTTGAATCTAAAAAAAAACGTTGCTTTTTTGTCAAAGCTGACCCTGCTTAGTCAAACAAGGTGAGACGCAACCTGTCAATTAAAAAAGAAAATCTGAAATGGAGGGAAAGCAGGGAGAACAGCAACAGCAATCTCCATGCAAAACTGATATCCGCAGGCTGTTTGTACAAGGCTTTCACTATCAGAAAGATGGACTAAACAGGTTAGACTGTCAGGAATGCTGAGTTTATTGGTGTCCCCATCCACTGCAGATTCAAATAATGCAACTGATTTGTATAACTGTCACAATTTGAAATAGATCTGAGACAAAGAAAAATTTCTTGTTATTTTATGGTAGCATGGAAATGGTTCTTCTGAATGGAGAATTGCATTTCAGTTGTTGTTTTAGAAACAAACTAAAGAGTAAAAAAAAAAAAAAACTCTTTAGGGAAAAAATACAACAAAATTGTTTGGGGTTTTCATGAAAATCCTCATTGTGTAGGGGAGAGAGGTTTTCATTAGTTGGACAGAATCCCACATATGATAATAGCTTTGGTGTGTGCATGTTTGTCTTCACAGTATTTAATATGACCATCTTATTAACAACAACAACAACAGCAGCAACAAAAACAGCTGAATTCTGACCTGGGCTTCAGGATGGAGATTCAATTAAGGTGCGCAGAAGCATCAACAAAGGTGACAGAGGCATCATTTGTTATTATTAGCTCCAGCTGTTTACCCGTTTAGTTGCAAGAGGAGAGGTTGCAGGGATAGACAAAGCAAAATAAATTGGACACTTTACGCCAAGGGCTATTCCTTCTCAATATATATACGTGTGTGTGTGAGTGCGTGTGTGTGTGTGTGAGTGCGTGCGTGCGCGCGTGTGTGAGTGCGTGTCTGTGCTTTACTGTTTAGTCTGCTTCTGACCATTTCTGCTGTGTTCCGTGTTTTTGATACAGCCAAGTACACAGCAGTAGAACAAATGACGTGTCGCTAAATTCAGTCTATAGACAAGAAAAAGGCGAAAAAGAAGAAATTCGGCAAAGCGTTTTTTTTTGGGGGGGGGGGGGGGTGTACATTGAGTTAAACACTAAGTATCAAAAGAGAACGTCACATCACTCATTGTTATTGTCACTGTTTGGGGAAAGGGTTGACATGCTTTGTCAATAGCATTCTCTATTTTTTAATCATTTCTGTGCTTTTTTAGCTGTTTGTACATCATACAGAATTGATGAGCTGCCACTGGCCTTGCTTATTCATCCCTGGAGTTGATATCAAGGGAAAACAAAGGCCATTGCTTCGTGCAGAATATTATGGAGAAGTTTTATCTCAATGTAACGATGAAAGGGGGGGGGGGGGGGCAATATGTCATTAATTCTGTATGTTCAGACATTGTGTATACATGAAAATTTATGTGCATATATGGTCAAAATTATCATAATATCTTTGATTATTCCTCTCCTTGATTTTCTGCTTTTATTTTCTCTGTGAATTTTATCAGTGTGTCCTGTTTTTTTTTTTTTAACTCTCTAGTGGATTCTAATGTCTATATTTTTTGACAAATAAAAAAAGTGAAAAAAAAGCAGATGCAATCAAACTGAAAAGACAAACCGCATGAAGATGTCAAAGCCAGTGTTGATGATGTCATAGTGCTGACTGATGATGTCATAGTGTGTATATGTTCTGTTTGTGTGTCTGTATTAGTGTGCTCGTGTACTTCAGTGTCTTTTTTGGAATGCTGAATCTCACATTTTTACTGGGATTTGTAGAGGTCAGAGAATGTGCACTTCAGAAAAAACACAGAATATTTAAAAATCCCAAATCTTACTTTATTGTTCAAATGATGTGTGGTTTATTTTTGTTTGTATGTTTGTTTGTTTCTTCTTTATTTTTTTCAATGCATCAAGAACACTATGTAATGAATATCTGTCATTTTATTTTCTGAAGCTTTGTTCACCAAAGGATTTTCAGCCACAAAAGAATTATTTACATATTTGCAGTTTGCAGAATGGACATTATAAAATTGGACATTTTCTGTGATTTTCTCGTCACTTTTTCCACATTTTATTTTGAACAAAGATTAATAAAAGAAGTTGTAACTTTAATAGGACGGGGATTTGAAAGATTTTTTGGAAGTTCCGTACTTTTTTCTTGTGAGACATAAAGCTAATTTTAATTGATCACAACTCATCTGGAAGACGGGACAGTTGTCTAAGAATTTTTACACAGAGAAAACTTTGTAAGATTTTGAAAATAAAATCTCGTTCACAATGAGAAGAAATGGGATCTTTTGTGATAGAAAGACTCCCACACACTATGACTTTTTTCTTCAAACATGTGTCAAAATAATGACATGGTGTCACATTACCAGTTCCTGCCACATCTGGTGATAGGGAAATGCATGTGTGTGTGTGTGCGTGTGCCTGTAAAACGACTCTTTGTTTAAAGAGACTGGATTTGTGGCTTAACAATTTGATAAGGAGGAAAATCCTATATCTGTGATGTTGAGGGCTTGGTTGACTTGGTGAACTGGTCATAGACAGTGGCCCAAAGTTGTTTTCATCGATTTTTCCTGGCATACCTCAAAAATGTGAATCCATTATATGAACCTTATAATCCTCTCTGTTTCCTGAACTGTTTAATGAAGGATGCACTGCTGTGCAACTCCCCCCTTATGTTTATAATGATAACGTCTCACGTTTGTAGAATAAAAATGTTCGTTAATTGACAATAAATAATAATAATAAAAACCAAATCACGACTCTGTTTATGTGTAGGATTTCACAGAAAGAAGTTCTCTAAAAGTAATGTATAACCTTTGTGGCCTGTATAACCAAAAATCTAAGACAGAATTTCTTGTTAAGTTTGTCTTTTAGTCATGTTTCACGATGTAAAATCCCCTAACATCCTTCAGTCTTAATATAGCTCAACACATGAAAACGTCCTGCCATGCTGCTTAGTTCAAAATGTGTTGACCTTACGTGGCTTACCCTGTCTAATGTACATGGAGATGCTTTATTAACATTCACTTAATGTCTATCTATCTATATATCTATCATTAATTCATTAATTCAATGTTCAGAGCTGGCGTCTGTGGTGAGGGCAATATTGCCGCCAACTGAAGCATCACCGACATTCGCCATTTTGAGGGGCTGGGTCGAAGACGACCTCACGTAAGTTGGGGGGACTACAGCATGCCGGTAAAATGGCTTCAGAACGGTGGTAGCACGAGTCCCGCGTTGTCCTCCGTACAGCCTCTACAACACTTTGACAGAAACTCTCTTCCTGAGCTAGCGATATGTTCGTTATAATTAAACTACGAAACATATACTATAACAGCTCTAATAGAATGATTCGGAAGATTGGGCACAAAGGTTGATTGAAGCCAGATTTTTTTTTCTCACGTTGCCATCTCCTGCCCAGCCGTGCCTTTACGTAGTCTTGATACCGTACATGTTAGCGCCTGCTTTTGCCATGGCATTACATAGAATCCCAAAGTCATAATATATAACATATTAGGTACGTGCTTTAGATGTATAGTTTAAGAGGTAGATTCCTATTTTAACTCCAATTTTGTCATTCCAAACAATCACATTTCCGTCAAGAAAAATGACTTTGCTCTCTTACGCAATGCCGTATTAAATTATTTCACTACTGTGAAAAGTACTGCTTCGGTTTCTGACTTTATACCTGCATGTTAGCTACCTTGCCCGTCATGCAAGTGTAAATTGCATTGTCTAACGCTCTGGCAGCGTTGTTTCATGGCGAATTTGACGGACGGTTTAATCTGTAACACTACCCGGAAGTGTATCATACCCCGGAAACGACCCTCTTAGACGAACATCCATAGGAAGACGGGACACCAAAATTGACACGGGGCGGAAAATATTTCACCCATAAAATTGTTTATCTCGAATATGGAGTTACCTGCACTCAGATATTCCGGAAATTAAACAGCAAGCGACTGGGAACTACAAGCGACATTTATAAAGACTGCAGAACAGTTCTGATTAGTAGTCTAACTCAGCGGAAATTGGGTTTGGTTAACGGGTCGAAAACAGAGCTGTCGGGCCAGTGGAGAGGCCTTCGAAAGTGTTTTTCGACTGGATGAGGAAAAATGACCTGCTAACCTGAAATCGGAAACCGCCTTTGTGCACATCTAAATTTTCGGCGCCCTTTTGCATACGTTATTTTTTATGTTATACTTCTTTTAGTGGACTTATTCATACGTGCTCTTTAGCAAATCGGATAGCAAAATATATGTATTCATTCATCGGCGATGAAAACAGGAGTCCGTCTTTATCTTGGTAGTTAGCCAGCTAGCTAACTGTAGCTAAAAGGTATATAAAGACATTTTTATTTTTTCTACTATTTAGAGAGCCCTTGGATAGCCACGATTGAGTGGGCTTTAGCAACATATGCCTGATGTCGCGCCATTATATGGCAACACTACTTATCGTCGAAATTCTTGATTTTTTAAATATTTTTCGTGTTTTCGAGGGATGTGATTGTAAAAAGAATTCGGGATCTCCCTCTCCCTGATGCCCCTTCGGACTCAACAAATCCAGTTGTTTAGGAGCATCTTAGGGTTTTCTGTCGAACCACCAAAGCCTTTGGTAAGTTAATTGAAATGTAATAGTATGTTTTATTCAAGCTAATTTATTTGTAAATATACGTAATAAGTAGCTTGCTTCAATTTCAATGGTACGTTGTTTATGTTTGTACTTGACGCCATATTTTTAATTCGCGGTTTGCGCAGTTTCACGGCAGTAGTTTAGAGTTTGTTAAGCCACACGTTACTGAACGTAATTCCACCACCTCGCACGTGGAAATTAATGTTGAGTGCAACCAATTGCGAATGACAGCTATGTCACTTTGCGTCAAGCCACTGCATTTATGCCGAGTTAGTTGGACGGGTTCACTAGATATGCAAATCGAAATTCACCACGGTTTAGCTGATTGGTAGAAATGTGACTTTTCAGTGATATTTATTGTGACGACTATTTTGAAGATAAGGCTTGGAAACCCAATTATCCTATCTTATAGTGTCCGAGTTTAGCGTGAGACTCCGTGAAGCAAGTCATAACAAAGAAGCACTTTTAATCATGATACTTTGTCTATCTTTACCTGAGTCTTGGTTGAATAGTCTTTGGCCTAACTGTAATCACAGTAATCCTGGCCCAAATGAATGTGTCGCGCTTGTTTTTCCCTGACTGCACTCCCGTCTCTTTTGATCTAGGCGATTATTTTCACTTTCATCTTTTACTTTATTCTTTCTCAGTCAGGGTAGATTTGTCCTGGAAATGATTTTCCAGTTCATCTGAATGCCCTGTTTTTGTTTTTGATTTTTGTTTTTTTTTGTTTTTTTTTTTCAAAATCTTGCTGTGTTTCCCTTTTTAGACGTCTGCATCACTGAAGTATGGGTGTAGTTTTGGGGGGTTTTTGTCAAAGATATAAATGAACCAAATTCAAATGAGAGGTCATGTTGATACGTGTCTTTAATATGTTAATATTATTGGAGACTAAACAATCCCAGAAATAGTTCCAAGGGAGCCCAAACAGAGAGAGGCTAACTTGCAAAAACTGAAAAACAGCACAAAAGTCAGATTGATTATTGAGAATCATACATAGTGCAATGAACCTCTTGCTTTTTTTTCCTTTGATCACACCAAAAGTAAGATTGGGTCTCAGGATCAGTATGAGTCTAAAGTACAAAACTGAATTCAATATAGACCATGAAGAACCTATCAGAATATGACATGCATATACACATTTGTACATTTTCAGAGCCACAGACATTGTGATATAATACATTCATGGTTAATGATAACTTTGAATTTCTAACTGTTGATGGGTAATAACACATGATTTGCAGGTTAGTTGAGATAGAGACTGCTGTGTAGTGTAGTACATTTTTATGGTCTGTGCCTTTGTAAATGCCTTGGTTTTCCATTTGAAGACTTAATAAGGTATGTTTTCCATGTATATTGTATTTCATGTCATCTTCATCACATTTTACTGTTGCTGTGTTGTCCTATGATGATACAGTGTAGGGTAATGTGTTAGATCTTTTCTGAACAGGGACCTTAGGTTTAATGTGGCATTCAACAATGGAGAAAATAATTAACTTTTTAGTGATTTTTTTTTTAGTAAGCGCATTAGAACAGAACCAGTCCAGAGACAAGGTAACAACAGACTGTGTAGCAGATGTTAAGTAGGCCTACATGTGAACAGTGTGCAGGGGACAAAAAGTGGAGTTCAGCTCAAGTCTACATGCACATGCTCGGATGAAAGAACAACCCTCTACTTAGGACTGGGCAGAGCAGAGGAGCTGCCTGTGAGCCCATGATTTGGGCCTACACCAGCTTTGACCTGTGAGCCCACGATTTGGGCCTACACCAGCTTTGACCTGTGAGCCCACGATTTGGGCCTACACCAGCTTTGACCTGTGAGCCCACGATTTACACCAGCTTTAACCCTGGCTACAGTGTCCACTTAAACACCAAGGTGACTGGAGTTACAAAGTTCTCAAAAAAAAGGGGGGGGGAGGTAGATTATGAGATGGTTTTTAATGGAGAGAACTTACTGAAGTCCTTTTATTCACAGACCTTCCTCCTGTCTCGTTAAAATCGTTTTTACATTTCACGACCGCACGTTGGAATCCGCTGAAATCCTCAGTGTGTGTTGTGATATGACGTAGACGGGTTTTTTGTTTGGTCTCAGCAGACAAAGGAGTAGATATAAAAGCAAATGATGTGCCAGCACATATGAATAAGCAAAATGCCTACTGTGTGTCGACACTGATTCATGTATAGATTTAATAATGCCAGTGTTACTCATAGCTCCCTGATCAGTTCATAAGGTCTTTTTGTTACGATCGGTCACTGTGGGCATTGTGTTTGGAGCACCCGTCACAACTCCACTGATCAATTACAAGTCAGAGAAGGTGATAATGTTTCTTCACACATAACCGAAGACAGTGTGGATCCTTTATCAATACTGTAGTATCAATTTTCATTGGGTGTGTGACGTTTGCAGTGGTTTTCACTTGGTAAGATAGGACTTGTTTCATGACATTTGCGTGGTGCAAGCTGGCGTCTGAGAGATGCTCTCTCTTTGTAGCATTTCACTTAAATATTGTCATTTGAAGCAGGGAATGGATATTCTTGTAGCTTCTCCCTGACAGGCAGTCTCTTGCCAGGCTAAAATTTTGAACTAACATATCTGAAAAGGTAGAGTAAATATGATATTGCTGATGGGGCAGATTGACTGCTTTAATACATGTGCCAAGGGCAAAGCAATTTGTAGGGTTCTGATTGGACAGTTCCTCAAAATCTTCTGTACGTTCTCATGTAATCATTAACGATGAAAATACATACAAATGATACACAATTTGGAGCTATGGCATTTTCGAAATGGGAAAGCTTCGAATGATGATCACTGTATTCAAAGGAATTACACTAATTTGATTTCTAGAGTTGGAATTTCTCCTGGATGTGATAGTACTAATTGAAGCATAGATGTTAATATATCTTGAACCCTAGTTATCCAGCATAACCATCTCTCAGCAAGCATCCTAGCATCATTTCGATGTACGACACCTCTTGAAACCAGGGAAGAAAATTTTAATTTTTAAGTTCTTAAAACCTTAATGTGGTGCACTGACGTTCGACTTCTGGAGAGGTGACCTTGAGAAAATGTCTCTTTTTAGCCTCACTGGCTGTGATTGACAGCCTAGCTCACTAGGTTGGTGGTGTGGAGGAGGCCCATTGGGAGACAGTGATGTTGTCTCTGGACTTTCCTTGTGCTCCATTGTGATCACTGGTTGTCAGTCAGTGGACCACTGCCAGAAGGAGAAGACCTGAAATATGACCCAAATATTACACAAAAAAAATGACAAGGATATGTCATCTAGCTTTGTGGTTTCAATTCTGACTGAACAATGTCCATGAGACTACCCCTAGACTTATACTAAATTCCTATTATTACTATTATTATTAGCCTATGTTTCCTCCACTAATTAGCCTAGTCTTTAATATCACTATTTAATGCTCTGGTTCAGTTGTTCCATAGCAGTTACACACCGTATGCTTAAGACTGCGCTAACAAACACAACAGTTCAGCACTGCGGTTCTGTGTAAATAGTTGTGTATTGTTCTCTCACTTTTGTGTTCATGTTCACCTTGCCCAATAATAAACACCTCACTGGTTGTGTTTAGTTTGACGCTGTCCTTGTTGGAGTTCACATAACAAACAACTCAAAAGAACAAACCTCCTCTGCTGTTGTCTCCTGCTGAGTTGTTTTAGCAACTGACAGTATGAAAAAATACTTAACTCCTCACAGGGCCCAGGAAATCCAGATGTGTCGTTAAATTGTTGATTAACTTGATTGTGTAAGACTTTTATTAAAGTGATTTTATGATTTATATTGTTAAAAAAACTCAACCTTTTTTTGTTGTTGTCGTTGTAATTTAGGACAGACGACGCTGAAGAAAGCCATCAGGCAAAAGAAGAACTGCCCAGTAATTCTGCTGTGACACTGCTCTTCCGGCCTGAAGTTTGATGAAACAAATTGGATCCGAACCAGTTATTGAGCCAAACTGACACTTGTTGTTGAGCAGTCGGAAATCAGGTGGCGAATCAGACTTCACTTAAAGGAAAACTACTTTTGAGGGAACTATGGATGGGAACCGCGTTGACAGGGCTTCACAGAGTGCTTAACACTTGAAGACACACGTCCTTGTTCAGTGAAAAGAATTGCTGTAGACACTAAGGGATCTAATTTTAGGCAATACAATAATACATAAGCAAAGAAAAAAAGTGTGAAGAAATACCAGAAACTTTAATACTGTTTTAACTGTGTAGTGGTGTTAAGATATTTTGGTTAGCTTTTTTTTTTTCTTTCTTTTTTTTTTAATCGAGATTTTCATGATTTGTGCATCATCTGGGGTGCTAGGTTTAACATCTGTGATTGAAAGGTCAGAGGGTAGAGCTTCCCATGTATGCATAACATTGCAATTATGTCAGAAAGGACTGCACATGAATCTTTTGATATGAGATAAAAGTTTGTAATTTTCCAAAGGGAAAAAAAAAGCTTTGACAATTGACAAAACACAGGAATTGAGAATCAGCTGAAAAGTTAACACAGGGTTAGTACATAAAGACTGCAGTATTTTGTAAGTGTTTTTTTTTATTTATAGAATATTATTTAATCATAATAATCCACAGAGCATGATTACATCAAAGCGTGGAAATGTAGGGTCTCTCGCTTTTAGACCATCTTAATTAGATAAGAACATCAGCCCTCCTTGAAAAGTTGTGTTTTAGAGTTAGGCTTGCTCTGGCAAATTGGGGCTCTGGAAGAAGCCTTTATTAAAAATACTGGCAGCTCTTGATTCAGTGGCTCTGCTTTATCAATTAGAGGTAGTTAGATTATTATCTCCCCACGGCAGGAGAATAGGAAAAAGCTCTAAGAGGGCCCCCCTAGATTGAGTGGGACATGTTCCAGTTTGGAAAGTACCCCATGGACATTTTAGAGATGCTTAGTGGACACCAGGCACACCAGTTTAAAGGCCTGGGTCTGGAGAGACAGCTTCAACACCAACAGCAAGTCCAACTACAGCACCAGCAGCAGCTACAACAGCAGCAGCAGCAACAACAGGGAGAGGCATCTGGAGGTCTCCTCTCTGGACTGGGGCTTGGCTCCCTTCAAGGATCTCGAAGCAATGCTTTTGCAGATTCCTCATCCATTTTTGCCAAAATGAGCGCCCCGCCTCCATCAATCCCTCAGCAGACCCAGTCTTCATCTTCACAGAGCTCACGCAAATCCAGCAAGATGAGCAGTAGTGGTGGGAGTGGGACGTCCTCCTCCGGGTACCCACAGTTCTTGCGGCCTTTTCATCCGGCAGAGGCGGCTCTAGCACAAGAGCAGCTTCACTCAGGAATGGGGCGTTTTGATTTTGCCGGAGGAGGCAGTGGAGGTGGATCGGGAGTGATTGGTGGTGTGGTAACGTCAGCGCCACCTCCACCACCCTTGCATCCTGGTCTGTCGGTCCCTCAGGCATCCCCTGGACCATCTTCTTCATCACCCTCCCCCTCAAGTTCAGCTTCAACCTCCAACAACCCCCCTAGCAGCAGTAGTACAGTTGCTGGGCTTGTTGGAGCCCAGTCTGATGCTCGAAGTTTGCACCAGCAGTTCAGTTGCATGCTTGCTGCCAACCAGTACTTTCTCTCTGGAGTGCCAACCAATGCCAGTTTGGAGCAGTTCTTGGTTCAGCAAGGTTCTCATAATCACCTAGGTCTGGCAGACTCCAATTCAGGTCTCGCTCCACCCCCAGCCCTTCATCCTTCCCACACCCATGGCCATCCAGCTCCTCAGCCTCAGCAACAGCAGCAACAGCTACCACCTCATGCTTTGTCCCACCCCCACAGCCACGCCCATCCACACCACCCCCTTCACCCGGCTCCTCAACCGTCACCTCTTAGTGGTTTTGACTTCCAAGGCATCCCTGTGCTGTCCTCTAATCAGCTGGCTTCATTAATGCAGCAGGAAGCTGGTGGCCTTTCTCTCCCACTGCCCCTCCACCTTTCTGTGCCCAAGGATGAATTGAAAGGAGACAGTGGTTCTGGGGCTGGAGGGAGCAGTAGCAGGAGAAAGAAAGCCATGGCTGGCTACCTGCCCCAAAGGAAGACGGATGGCAGCAGTAGCAGCAGTGGTAGCAATACTAACTGTCACAGCAGCTCTGGTGCACATGGTCATGATTCATCTTCTAGTCTAGTAGGAGGAGGGGTTGGTATGAGGGGTCTGAGTGGAGACCCCACAACTGTCCTCTCCTCTTCAACGGCGCCTTCTTCCTCTTCTTCCACTGTGTCATCCTCTTCTTCCTCTGCCCCTACCTCAAATTCAGCCTCCGTGTTGGTAACAAATGTTTCACAGATACCTAAACCCGATAATCAGCCTTCTATGGCGCCAGCTGCCACTCAACCTGAACCAGAGCCTCTCTATCACTGTGGTGAATGTGGGAAGTCATTCACACACCTGCCCAGCCTTCGTAGACATATACGTAGTCATGAAGGAGACAGCAGTGCGACAAATAGTGCCACGAGCCAGAACCCAAATGCCAACCATCAGCATCAGTCAGACACAAGCCTTCCTCACTCAACTCAGGATGGGATGTCTCAACCAAATACCCATCACCAACAAGAACAGAATCAACAGCAGCAGTCCAATCCTGACCCCACCTCCTCTTCTTGCCCTAGTCCAGATAAGACTTACTGTTGCACAGAATGTGGGAAAGGTTTTAAGAAGAGAGGGCACCTCCTTCAGCATGGCGTTATACATTCTGGTGCTCGTCCTTTTGCTTGTGCCATCTGTGAGCGCTCCTTCAACCGCCGTGAATCACTCACAAGACATGAGAAAATCCACGAAGAGAAGCCTTACCGTTGTCAAGCTTGTGGCCGCTGCTTTCGTGAAAGCACCTCTTTGCTCAACCATGCTGCCTCTGGCACATGTGGCAAGCCAGGAAGGGGATCGAGGTCTAGAAGCAGCGATGGTAGCAGCTCAGTGAATTCAGGAGATGGAAAGGCAGGAACTCGTGGAAATAGCGACTACCAGGGCGGACAGCTTGGAGATGGAACAGGATTGGGTTATGGAAAACCTGATGGACGTGGAGGAGCATCTGGAATATCCTGCGATGGATTGTATCAGCAAGAGAGAGGAGGAAACCCAAACCCCAGTGCTAAAAGTGAGGGAAAGTACAATTCAGATTATTCACGAGATCGGTATCAGTCTTCCTGCAGGGTTGATGATTACCGTCGACCACAGGGTAATCCATCTCCATATTCAGCAGATAATTCCTGCGGCAACACTGCAGCGGGCCCAGCCCTTAGAAAAGCACCCTTAGCCCCTACCCTCCATCCACACCCTCAAAATCAGCAACAGCAACATCACCATCAGCAGCAGCCTCACCTTCCCCTCTCCTCTCTACTGGATGATTCTGAGGACGAAGTCACAAGCAGTGCTATGTCTGCCATTGCAGCAGCAGCTGCTGCGTCAGTCTTACCGGCTGAGATGAATACCAGCGGTGGCCGAGAGGAGCGAAGGGATATCATAGGAGGCCTGTTGGGTGGGCTTGGCTTTAGTTCAATGGCTGGCCCATCATCCACATCTGCAGGAAGTGGTGGGAATGAGGAGTGCCTCAGTGGCTCCATGATGCCTTTATCCCACCCAGCGCAGCCCCAAACTAATCAGCAGAATGCCGGCACTAAACCCAAAAGGCCACGTAAGCCCAGACAAAAGAGGGAGCCAAGACTTGGAGAAAACCCGGGAGAAGGTGTCAAACAAAGAAGGAACCACCAGAGTGGGGCTCGCACAGAAAGACCTTACTTATGCAATGTGTGTGGTCGTGGCTTTAGCAGACGTGAGACACTACGTCGGCACGAACGTGTACACACAGGGGAGAAGCCGTTCCACTGCGACGTTTGTGGCAAGGATTTTAGAGAACCTTTCCACCTTACCAAACATCAGACTGTTCACTCTGGAGAGAAAAACTACAGATGCTCACTTTGCAGCAAGGACTTTGGCTATGCACAGAGTCTCAAAAGACATGAAAAACTGCATCTGAAAGGCGATTTCAAACCAAGACGGAGTAACACTAAAGGCAACTCGGCGGTAAACCATGGAGGAAGCATTGGTCAAAACAATAATCAGACAAACCCAAATTCTTATTACCCGTATTCTCAGGATAAAGCTCAAGGACCCAATGCTAGCACTAGCAATCAGCCCCCTGCTCGACTCTACACCTGCGAAATTTGCTGGAAATCTTTTCGTCACCATTTCCACTTGACGGCTCATCACCAGGCCATCCATGAACACGGTGGAGAGAAGCTTTTTTCTTGTGAGGTGTGCGGGAAAGCATTCGCTTACTCCAACAGTCTGACCAGACACAGGTTATCTCAGCACGGATTGACACGCAGTGGATCAGCCCCCCAACCTGCGGCCAGTGGATCTGGAGGAAGCGGGTCAAACATATCCGAGAGCGAGGCCGCTACCAACGCCTTGCTTCATCTCACGCCGGACAGTGGAGCCCACGGAGGACATCACCCCCATTCTGCTATTGCCCATACACAGCATCCTCTCTCACAGCCTGCTGGTTACTCCCCACTGTTCTACACCCCTGAATCAGGACACCATGGTTCTGGCCCCAGCGGGCCTCCACATTCCCAGCACCCTTCCTACTCAAACTCACCTCTAGGGTCCCTCCCCCATCAACAGCAACTTGGAGGGAAAGGCCTCCTTGTTTATCCAGGGACTTCAGGAAATTCCCTCAGTTCTCCACTCCCCCACATGCCCATCTCCCCTTCCCAGCATTCCCAACACCACCAGCAACAGCACCCTTTTCAGATGCAGTCTCCCCACCAGTTGCACAGAGGTCTCCAGTCACAGGGGGACTCTCAGCAGAAGGGAAAAAAAAAAAAAGAAATTTAGATTGGCAGGCGGAGGGGACTTGATGAGGGGATTCGACGATCACGAAAGCTCAAAGAGGGATCGATATCTGAAGAGAAAGAAAAGCAGGCTTCAGCGACAGCTCAGAAGGAAGAAGTGGATCGCCCGGCTCATCCAAGCCAAGTCCACTGGAGGAGTAGGGATAAATGCAGGAGGAGGAACGTGGCGCGTTGGCCGATTAAAGTTCCGGGGGATGAAATCTCTGGTAGTCCCCTTAAAATCTTTCCCCTGCCCTATCTGTCCCTCCACCACTTTTACACGACGCAATACCCTTTTGATCCACTGCTTGATAAGGCATCCTCCGAGAAACAACAACCGCCGAGCTCGATTGCTTTGTCTTGTCTGTGGGAAGCGTTCCCGAAGGCTTCTGTCTGCCCTCGGACATCGGGCGTACCATCTTTCCCAAGGGTCGTTCTCTTGTCCTCGGTGCCCCTCCCGTTTTTGGAATGGCGCTCTCTTGAGTAGGCACAGGGTCGCTTGCCGCAGAGTTGGCAGTGGGCAGAAAACATCACCCAAAGGGACTGGTAGCCAGAAAGGAGAGGATATCAATGAGAGATTAACAGCTGCAACAGAGTACAGGCACTAAATTTTTTTATATATATATATAAAAGAATTGAAAATCAGTGGCAATTTTTTTTTTTTTTGTGGCCAGGGAGAAAGGTGTGATGGACTCAAAGTTGTGTCGAGTCCACTGCTGATCAGTGAATACACCCTATGCCTGTGTACATTTTACATTTTTTGGAATGTAGAATAATACTCACTTAATATGAATAAAACCTGCATCTAAAGAACCATCCATTAAAGACATGGATTTCTAAAATGGTTTCTCCAAAGGGGAAGAGTATTCTAGAATATCAGACTGTTTTCTTAGCACCTTTGTTGATTTGGTAGTGGCTGTATCCGTGGAGAAAAGCATCATGATGTATTTTTTCACAAGTTTCTTTGCAATGATGGATACATACCATCAAGAGTGAACTAATCGAAACAGTGCTGATCTTTTTTCTAAATTAGTTTCCCCCTTAATCATCCAAAAGTTTCACAGTGTAGACTTTCTCTTCTCCTCAAAATGTGTTGTTTTCTGTTCATGTGGGGTGTTGTTGTCCCCCCCCCCCCCCTTTGTTTGTTTCTCTTTTTCTTCTTGTGTCTTTTAAAAACAAATGTCTGTCTTGAAAGTTAGGAGTTTTTGGTTGTGAAGTACATGGTTTGTGCGATCACCAAGGACAACACTTATTCATACACTGTATGACAAACTGACTCCCCATCAGAAAGTTTTGAATCGTGCACAAAACATGGAATGGAGTGGACAAAACAGCACAAAAGAGGCCATTGCTCTTGTGTTTAGTGTCATCAGTTTTTAATTAGGCATGTAACAAACCATTATTGATTTTTTTTTTTTCTGTGGAAAGGAAAGTGTACTATCCTTGGTCGAGGCAATGGCTTGAGGCAGATGGGAACATCCAGCCTGTACTGTAAAATGCGTACTATATTTTATTATATCATGACTGTGTGTGTGTGTGTGTGTATTTTTTTTTATTTTTATTCCAAGTATAAATTCTTTTTTTAAGCATTTTTACTATCGGATGGGTGGGTGGGTGTGCTTTAGGGTCTGTCGTTTTAAGATGAGGGGAATAATTGTATCATTGTGATTATTATTTTTGTTTTCCTTGATCTGTCTAACCTAAACCACAATTTAGCCCAGTTCCCAACACTATTGTATACACTCTGTGTTTCTACTTAGATGCCCTGTTTTCCCTTTTTTTTTCCGTTCAGTAAACTAAAATATAAAATCTAAATACTAAACTATCCTGTACTTTTCCTAAACCAACAAAAATACTGAGACCCTCAGAAATCAAATAAAAAAAAACAAAAAAAAAACAAAACGTAAAACGTGTCCCTTTTTCATGTCATCTGTTTAACTCTCATACCAAAGAATTCATCTCTTTCTCTCCCTCTCTCTCTCTCTCTCTCTCTCCTCTCCCTCTCTCTCTCTCTGTGTGTGTGTGCCTAAATATTAAACTCTTAAGGAGCTGACAGAGGTAGAAATGGTAAGTAGAAGTAGAAACACTTGTTTGTTTACTTACCTCTTATTGGTAAATTTTGTACACGTTATAAATAACTTTAAATGTTGCCCAGGTGCTTGGCACCAGGTGGTTTCATTGCGGTGTCCTGTTCTCCCATGCACTGTTCACATGTTGGCACATGCCTCTTCAGGGCCACACTGTTAGCAGGTTAGGAAAAGAATGCCCGCAGTGACAACAGGGGCTGTTAGAGTCGGAGGCACAGAACCGTCTGTTCTCTGTGCCTCAGTGCTCTGAGCGAAGTGCTAATCGGTTAACTGCCAGAGCTATTTGTTTTAAATAATGACTCTTTTTTTTTTCACTTTTATTCTGTATTGAGTTATGTTTTAGCTTTGTGCTTAAGTGAGTTATTTTTATTTATTTAGTTATTTTTTTTTTGCTGATTTATTTCTTATTCTTCCCTTTTCTCCAAAAAGAAACAACAGCATGTCAAGTGTAATTTGAACTGGGCAATCTTAAACTGCAGTATCCCACAATGACCACTAGAGGGCAACAATAGCTCTGAATATTATGGCAATACCTGATTTGATCAGAAGGGGAGCCATTGCATTCATTACAGCACAAAGACACAGTGGCAGGTCAAAGGTACTTGTATTTAGTGACTGTTGGACCTGATTGAAATTCAGCATCAGCGTTTGCCTCAGACAAAGTAACCATGTCTGTTATTTTAGATTTCCATGTTGGCCAATCTAATGGATGATAATAATAACTATAGTAATGAAATACAGTAAGAGTAAAACAACGGTGACAGTGAGATGATCTTAAGTTAGAGACCTATTTAATAGTTAGGACCTGAGAGAGCTGTGCACATTAATGGTACGGAAAATGCATTTCTTTGGAGTTTTCCTGTGCAGACTCCTCTGTACAGTAACTAGCTGAGTAATTCTGTTTTTGGTCTGTGAACCCTCCAGATGGCTTTCCTCATGTCTCACTGTCCCCTCCCCTCCCTTCACAAACACTTGGTGCTATATGAAGGACAAATATGTAAGACTGGATTTAAGGTGGAATCACTTTTGCAGAGTAATGTGACTGTCAATTTCACTCCCAGTCAAGACACCCCCCCCCCCCCCCAAAAAAAAGCCTTAAAAAAAATCATTAAGACTTGGCTTCAGAGCTTTCAAATGTGAAAGCAATAGCAAGCTGTGAAGTGCTGTTTTAGAATGTAATTAATGTAATATCGTATGTAACTTATAGTCTACTCTGTCCATATTACGTCTAGTGTAGACGTTATAATGTGGGCCATGCCTGGTCAAAATGACGTCTGTTTATACTTTTAGACTTTTTTGGTAATACAAAATTAGACACTGTTTGATCTCTGGGTCTGATCGTAGTAGCGCACACTAATCCTCAAAATCGCGCCATGCCGACTTGCCTGTTGTTTCACTCCTGTCTCACGTGGCCTTCGCATGGGGGAAAAGTCTGGGAGGAGCGACTGACCTAGATTTGTCCAATGGGATTTCGTGATAGGCAGAGACTGACCTACTTATGACCAATGGTGTTTAAGCGATGCAGCCAGTAGGCAGCACCCGCGCGTGCCTGGGCCATGTGCTCGCTTTGAGTACTGTAGACTCTATCTCAAGATAGAGAGGAGATATATTTACATCGACCAGAACCTAAACGCTCACGTTTTCGGCATGTTATTGTAACGTTTCACAGTAACGAAACATGAACAATACATCGAAGAGGATAAATATACGGCCGTTATGATTATTCAGTCTTTTCTTGAAAAAGATCCAGCGTTAGCCGCCTATATACAAAGTACTGTATCTATATCTTCATGCCATCGTTACACACTACTGTTCTTATTTTGGAAGTAACTGAATTGATTCAGAGCTTTCTTTGAAGTCAAGCATTGTATGTAAAACTGTACAGTCATAATGAGTTTGATGCTAATGACGTTAACCCAACGCACTGTACAGTGAGTGTTTATGTTAGCTATGATTACTGTGGCAATCATAATTATACTTTCATGACTCCCCTTTGTTTAGCAGTTGCCCCACAGAACCACATGTACAAACACAAGTTTGGACGATGAATCTTGTCATACAAGAAAGCGTTAGCAGAAAGGCGTGGCCTCTCATTATTATGTAGTAACAAGCCACGAGTGATTGGCTAAAGGGTGTAGGGTGTGTTATTTTTCTCGTACTATGGGCGTTTAAAGAGGAGGTGTGTATCATAAATATTGATTGGCCCTCCCCCAGCGCCGATCCCCCGTGAGAGGTGATGTCACGAGAGCGGCCCGTGTTCGTTCCAGCTGACTCTTGCTGCGATTCGAACGCTTGTTTCTCTGAATGCAGAGAGAGAGGGAAAGAGAGAGAGAGAGCGAGCAAGCGCGACAGAGCTGTTAGCGAAGGTGAGCGACAAAAAAAAAAAAAGACGGAGTGAGTGAAGAAAGTGGAGGAAAGAAAAAGCAATATTTTCAATTTGTACTGTCTCTTACGCGGATTTTTAGAACACGGTCCGCTCCATTACGGACTAGAAGATATAGAACTTTTGTTTTAGAATTTGCGAGATTGTATTTCTTTTTTGCAATTTGTTTATTTTCAGTTGTGTGTGTGTGTGTGTGTATTTTTTTAATCTACAGTAAGCGTTCCAATAGCACTTGCCAGTATACCTGCGTTTCTCAACAGGAATTTCATTCATCTTTGGCTCCATGGACGCCCGTCTTTTCCTACTGATTGGATTTTTCGGGGAGTATTTTTGTCCTCGCCGCGAGGAGTATCAGCATAATTTAATGACAAATGTCAGCAAATCAACGGACGTTTGAAAGAACAGAAGAAACGTAGCCTATTCGAGCTTGATGAGCTCTTGCTTTGCGTTAGCAACTTTGTTTATCCAAGAGGCAAAGGATAAACGAAGACGGGTGGATTTAAATACCATTAAAGGTGGAACCACATCACTTGAAGAATGACAGTATAGAGGCATATTTACTCCACACTGGACAAGATAGCAAGATAGTGACAATATTTTCTGCACGTTGACTAAGGGATAAAGAACAACATTTGAAGAAAAAACGTATTTGTTTATGTACATTCGCATTTGTACAATAAGGGCAATTCAATTTTATACTTCAAGCTCCACAGACTAACAGCAATAATTTGTTGCTTTAAGTAACTGACAACGTTACGGTATTACGACAGCAACCCCGAGCACCACGACGCGTAACGACCAAAAACACAATTTGTTAATAGCCGACTGTTAATAATTTGGAAGGCCTAAGCGTTCAGCCTTCAGTGGTCGAAGCCCAAACGGCTGTCGGTAATCGGTCTAACGATGTCCAGGCCCCTCTCTCAGCTTTTACCGCCCGACCTACCGGCAGGGGCCAGTCCACAGTTCGGTCCGTCTAACCCCGCGGGTGCTACCCCGAACGGACACCTGAACTCCATGGCAAGTCTGAAGTCCCTGTTACAGCTGCCAGTTAAAGGAGACCAGCGAGGGAAGGACTGCTGTGAGACGAAAGGTGATTCTCTCTCTCCCTCTCTCTTTCTCCCCCCCCCCTCCTCTCTCTCTCTCTCTCTCTCTCTCTCTCTCTCTCTCTCATACAAACACACACTTTCATTGCTGTTCTGACACTGGTTGTCTGTCCCTCTTTCCTCTGGTCACAATCTGTCCTCTCTGCTCTGCTATCTGTCATGGTCGGGATTATAATGGAAGTGTTTATGGCTGCACGGTTTGCAGTGACAATAAAAAAAGGAGGATGTGAGATAGAAGAATAAAAGGGGAAAAGTTCCCTACCGTAGACTGTAGTGCGTTTACTTTGATCAAATCTAACAATACAGTATTTGTCTTGAGGTACACACACTCAACCAGGCAGTGTAAACTCTTGTTTATTGCTATTCTGGGATCGTAGTTTGATTACCAAAACATTCACTACAAGAAGAATTTCAATGGCTGCTGTTAAGGAGATGTTTCTCCTAGCTGTGGTCAGCTGCTTTATGCCACACACACACAACCACACACACACACATCATTTTTTACTCAGCAGCTCTATCTGGTGGTAGTTTTGTGTTACTGCAGGCTCTCTTTTTGACGAGGAAGTGACGAATATAAATATTGAAGATTTGTGGACTGCAGTGGAGGAATGTAATGCACAGTGTTCCACTTTTACAAAACAGTATTAATTCCCTCATCGCCCTTAATGAAGGGATCTACTTATGTCTCTCCCCCCCCCTCTCTCTCGCTATATGTATGTGTGTGTGTGTATGTATATATATATATATATATATATATATATATATATATATATATATAATGTGTGTGTGTGTGTGTATAATGTATAAGGAAACATGCATTAGCTGAGGGTATAAAAAGCCTCTTCTCTCTGGCTCCTCTCACTGGCTTTCTCTGACACTCTCAAACACTCCCACACATTCTCCTCCTCTTTGTCTTTCATCTCCCTCACTGCTCTCTCTCTCCCTCTCTCTCTCTCTCTCTCTCTCTTGCTTTCTTTCTTTGTCACACACACACAAACACACACACACACACACACACACGCACACACAGCTGAACAGGGTACCACTGCCTCGTCATGCCACAGTACAGATTGTGGCACAACATCATCTCTGTGTCACATGCACATACATGTATGTTCACCTATATGTGTATGTTCATCTATATGTGTATGTTTACAGATAGATAGATAGTTATATGGGCACACACACACTGACACAGAATCTCCACTAAGCAGAAACAGATACACACACACACACACACACACACACAGAGGCCTCTGTGTTTTTCTCTTATCTCTCAGTCTGTACAGAGGCTACGCTGAAGTTCATCCTCTGCCCCCCCCCCCCCCCCCCCAACAACCCTCTGGTTTTTTATTTATTTTTTTTTTTTTTGGTGAGGGATTTTTCTTCACGTTACACCATCTTTTTCTGTGATCAGTGCTCTAATCAGTGCTCCAGCCCCTGGCCCTGCATGTGCACTTCAGCTCAAACAGCTGCTGCTTTTCCGGAAGCTTCATTTTCCTAGCAGAGGCTTAGCGTCACATTTTAATGAGCTGTGTGTGTGTGTGTGTGTGTGTGTGTGTGTGTGTCTTCAAGTCACTAGCAGGACCGCTGAGTGTGAAACATGAATGTTTGATCTGAATATATAGACTGATATTAAACTTCCTAGTTCTTTTCACTGCCCTACTGATTATTTCATTGGCTAGAAAATATGTATTTTTTTTTCATGATGTAATTTTTGAGAGGGGGAGGGGGCAGTCTTACAAATGCTAAGGGGAAATGCTATAATTGCAGAACTGTTCTCCAGCATAGTCCTTACAGTTGTGGAACAATAAAAGGGTATCGAGTTAACACTATGGAGGCTAATGCCCCGTCGGGTCCGTGGGACACAGAGAGTCTGTGGAGATGTCAGGTCGTCTGTCATATGAAGTGACACAGGAGGGAGACACTGGGAAGCTGCTGTGTCTTGTGTGGAATGAGCAGTAGAGCTGAAAGGCCTCTCCGACTGAGAGGACGCAACAGAGAATAGATCAGCAGAGTCGCAGTCAGAGCCAGACTAAAAAAAAAAACCCAAAAAACTCCTCTTAAGGTGTAGTTAGAAACTGTGTCTGTGGAAAGGTTGTTTTTTTTGGATCATCTGATCACTTGAGATCATAGTGTTTTAAATAACATTAAAAACCATTTAAGGAAAGCAGAAGTTTTGAGCCTGTGGAAGACCTGTGTTTTTTTTGTTTGCTTGTATGTTTTTTTTGATCATCTGAGGTTCAAGAGAATGTTGTCAACCATCTCATGTTTCTTCCAAAGGGTTAATCCTGGGAAGCCACGTCAGACGACATACAAACCCTACATCCTCTCAACCTGTTCTCTCCCTGACCTGGTCTCTGACTTTGTCTCCTCCAGAGAAAGACAAGCCGTTGGACTCAGATGAGGACTCGCTGGGAGGGACCAGCGGTTCGGTCCGTCCGTCCTCGCAGTCGGCGTTCCTGGGGCCGTTGCTATGGGAACGCACGTTGCCGTGCGACGGCGGGCTGTTCCAGCTGCAGTACATGGACCTGGAGGAGTTCCTGACGGAGAACGGCATGGGCTGCATGCACGCCGGCAACAGCTCCAGCGCCGCACAGGTCCCCTCCCAGAGCTCCCAGTCCGCCGTGCCCAGTCAAAGCTCGCAGTGCCCGCCTTCCTCGCCGCCGCCCTGCTCTTCCTCCTCTTCCTCCATCTCCTCCTCTTCCTCATCTTCATCTCTGATGGGACTGGACGTTCCACAGGGTCCTCAGGGACTGCTGGCAGGCCCACCTGAGTGTCTACACGGTAAGGGGACAGGAGTGTGTTTTGGGAATGCGTTTGGGTGTGGTTTGAGCATTTTTGTCATCTGCAGAGGTCTGCATGTGTGTGTGTGTGTGTGTGTGTGACCGTGTGTCTGTGTGTGTGTATATTTGTCAGCACTAGTTGCATCAATGGAAACATTAAACAGTGTACGAATACTGGGTAACTATTAAAGAGCTGGACCAGACCTCTTTGCCTTCAGAACAGCTTCAGTCTGTCTTGGAATGCTGTTATGTAAGTTTTGGAGTGTTTGTAGTTGGATATTGGGCCAGTCTGTGAGAGGAACAGCCTCCAGTCTTGGAGGGATTAAGGGGGTTTGAGCTTCAGAGCTGCCCGCAAAGGTTTCAGTGATGTTTGGATCTGGTGCTGGGGGGACGTCCGTGGAAGACGTTTCACTTCATCCTGGTGTTTATGAAACCGGGTTTAGGTCCCTCTTCTCTGAAAATGGGACTGACAGCAGTTGTGCTGTAGGTTTTATCCGGTTGCCTTGACGATTCAGTTCATCAGACACTATCATCTCAATACACAGAAGGCCAGCCATTACGCTTATCTCACAAAGATGCGCATTGCTCCTCACTGGCCTTGATTACAAACGACACGCAACGCTCTTTCTCTTCACATGTCAGATTGGTTTACTGTGTAGCCACACTGTGTGAGGGACCCAGTTAAGGCACCATTCAAACGTGAAGGGGGCTGTCCTGCGTCTGGAATTAGGGGTTTGAATCCCAGCTATCACACATTTTGCTCTGTCAGTGTGTGTGTGTGAAAGAAAGAGAGAGAGAGTGTGTGTGTGTGTGTGTGTGTGTGTGTGTGTGTTTCTCTGGTTTAGATCTGATCCCTCTCTGTCCTTGTGAAGGCTAAATCTCCCACTCTAGAGGTCACAGCACAGTTTACCTTTGTGAGGTATTTCAGATAAACATCTTTTTAACTCAAGCATTTTCTCACTTATACCATGACACATGTACTGTACGCAAAAGCAATAGTTTGATCAATACTTGGATATAATGACAGTTTGATTGACTGGGAGAAGTAAATGTCATGTTTGTTGCTGGGTGCAATGTCTGGCTTGATGGTCATTGGAACAAATGTTTGGTTGATCATTGGTTGAAATGATTGTCATTCTGTCGTGGGGGAGGGCTGTCTGGTTGGTTAGTCAGAGGGTGAAGAGACTGATTGGTTGGTTGATCCCTGGGTGAAGTGACTTATTAGCCGGTTGGTCAGTGGACGAAGTGTGTGGTTGGTCACCGGGTGATATGTCTCTACATAAAGAATACAGAGCACACAGTCTGTACAGAGCAGAAATTGTTCACACATACATACACACGCACACACACACAGAAAGAGAGAGAGAGAGAGATTTAACAGTCTTTCATTGTTTTGTATAATCAAAAACACTTCATGATGAGAGTGTTAAAAGGAGAAAAAAAAGCTATTAGCTTTGTATGGTCAGTTCTCTCTCTCTCTCTCTCTCTCTCTCTCCCTCCCTCCTGCTCTCTCCCTCCCTCCTGCTCTCTCCCTCCCTCCTGCTCTCTCTCTCCCTCCTGCTCTCTCTCTCTCTCTCTCTCTCACACGCTGAGGCCATGTGCAGGAGCTTTATCACGTGCTGGTGCAGGGAGGAATGGAGTGAGAGAGTGCTCAGGGGGGAGGGCAGGAGGCAGAGTGGGAGGGGCTATGATGGCAGAGTGGGAGGGGCTATGAGGAGATAGAGAGGGAGAGGGACAGGTCCCCGTGAAAGGTTCTGTATTGTGTGTGTGTATGTATGTATGTACAGAAAAACAGATATTTAAGGATATCACTTCTCTTAATATAACTTCCCTCTTGTGTTTTGTTAAAGTTTCAGTTTTGCATGTTGGTGCACGTGATAAACTAAATGATAATCAATGATAAACTAAATATCTCAGATGGAAAACTCACAGGTAAACCTAATTTCTCAAGTACAAAACTCACAGGTAAACCTAATTTCTCAAATACAAAACTCACAGGTAAACTACATATCTCAGATGGAAAACTCAGAACAGTTGTTACTAACAGTATTATCATAGTGTTAATGTCATTCATATTATATTAATATGTAAATATTATTCTAGCTGATTTATATTAACAGAGCTTTTCAGACTTAAAGTGGAACCAGACAGCAGAGGTACTGACACACACACAGACACACACACACACACACACACACACAGAAGAGAGATAGAAAAAAACAGAGATTAGAGTGATAATCTCCTCCACATCTCCATGGCATAGCACTCTGTCACATGACCGATGATTTGACACCCCATGCAAATACACAGTCAAGGTGTGTGTGAAGAGAACAGTCATACATGGAGCGTGTGTGTGTGTGTGTGTGTTTCTGTCCATCTGTACATGGCTTTGCTTTGGTGGGTGTGTCTCAGTTGACAGCCATACATTTAAGGATGTGTATGTTTGTGTGTGTGTGATTGTGTCTGTATGTGTGTGATTGTGTGTGTGTGTGTGTGGAACAGAGGTCTGGGGTCTGTTCAGCTGTGTTCCTTGTTTGTTTCTGTGCTAAGGAGGGAGGAAGAGGTTTGAAAGGGGTAAGTGGCCCTTTACATGCCCTGGGGAAGGAAGACTTTTTTCTGGGGTGTTCTTCTGGACAAAGGAGAGGTGGTGATGTGTATGTATGTATGTGTGTGTTTGTGTGTGTGTGTGTGTGTGTGTGTGTGTGTGTGTGTGTGTGCCTGGAGATTGTGAGGAGCTTGATAACATGGAGGGTGGAGGACAATGTTTTTACATAATATACTTCCTATATCACATTCCATCTCAGTGCTCAATTTCCTCTTTAAATGTTCTTCTTAAAGAAAGAAAACAACCCTCGGCTGCAGTCTGAGGAGAGTCCAATTACGTTCCATAAGTATGGATTTATTAGTATATAATCCATAGATTATCTTTAAATCAAATTAAACTTCTCTCTCTGTTCATTTGGTGTAGTGATTTTGACATCCTGTGGTATTCTCACATCGAAAACGTTGTGTAAACAAACAGAATTATTTACTCCTCTCTCTTAGACTTTTCAGTTTTCAGAGGATACAAGACTTTATGTGTGCTTCAGAAGAGCCCATTTGAGATCTGTGTTTTTATCTGTCTGTCTCTCCATCTATCTGTCTGTCGCACTAGATAAATATATAAATATATCTATAAGTATATCTGATCTGGTGGCTGCTGTCTTGAGTCAGGTTGTTGCTGCTGCTCCCTGGTGGCTGCTGTGTGTAATTGCGACTGGTCAGGCGCAGTCCTGCAGAGCCTGTTTGGCCTCAGTTCATTTCCCTTATCACATTGCCCTGTGGGAACTCCTAAAGCTGCCCGGCTGATTGTCCTCACCCATGACTCCTTCGTCTCCTCCTCTGCAGGCGGTCAGGCCGTGCCTCCAGACCCCTCACCCAGCTCCTCCACCTGCCCTCCTCCGCCAGGACCTCCGGCCACCAATGCGCCCGATGTCATGGTGAACTTTGACCCCGACCCCGCCGACCTGGCGCTGTCCAGTGTTCCGGGCCAGGAGGCCTTTGACCCACGGAGACACCGTTTTACCGACGAGGAGCTTAAACCTCAACCCATGATAAAGAAGGCCCGCAAGATGATGGTGCCCAGTGAACAGAAGGTACTACAATACCCACAATCCCTTTCTTTCTTTCTTTCTTTCTTTCTTTCTTTCTTTCTTTCTTTCTTTCTTTCCTTCTTTCCTTTTCTTACCGGCAGTAGGAAAAGACACACAACTTAAAAGTCTGTCCACTCACACAAATCGACCATGCTCTGTCTTAAACAATGCCTAAGTAGATTCAGATGAAATTCATAATTCCCTTCCCAGAGCCGGCACTGTTATGACTCGTTTGGCAAATGAAAAAAAAAACCCCAGCCCTTTTCCAGCCTCATCAGTTCCGCTTTTCTCATCAGGGGCCGGGAATGTTACCGCGTGTTCCCGAGTGGGCACAGAGCGTGGAATCTGGTATTTCACGGTGTTCCCTCCGGAGGGGCGGAGAGAGTAGAATCCCTTACCTTTGTATTCCCACGTGACCGACTGTAACGCAGGCATTCCCAGAGCTGGGAATAAAATTAGTATTAGGAGCACGCCCCAACGAATGGTGCTTTATGCCTCTCAATGATACAGCATCATGTGTACAGAATGAAAATGCCATGGTGGCTGGAGTCACCGCACACCACGGGCGCCAAGAGTGAATCTTCATCCTGCATTGCCCTAATGGCGCTGTTTACAGCCAGGACCAAAAGACCAGTCATCTAAGGGAAAAAAGAAGTAGCCAGCCCTGCTAATTGACTGGTCAGTTTTTTGCGAAATAAAATAATTAAAAATGATACACGTAGTTTCCTCCCATTGAGCCAGCCTAGAGCTGTCGAAGGCTTGAGAGGAAGGTTGCATTTTGAGAGTGTCCAGGAGAGATGTAGTTACCTATCTGGATATTATATCTCCTCTATGACTGACCAAGGACTGTGTTTTGTATCTGCCAAACACAGGTAGATGATTCGTTTTATGCCTTGAAGGCTTTGAGAGCCCATGTTATTTGTGGCTAGACTGAACAATAAAATCTTGTTAGGCCTTATGGGTAGAACTGTTATAAAGGGACAACTTTCCACAACTTCTTTCAATGTGTTCCTGCCCTTCAAAGCGGCTAGATTTCTGTTTAAAATGGTTTGAATGTCAAAACCTGACCTCATCACAGGTAACAACCCCAATTCCACAACCTTTGGTTTTAAAGTCATCTCATCCAACCAACCAAAGACTGTCTACAGGTGAAAGTCCTCAGAACTCTCCTAACCATCTCTGTCCTTTCCTTTTGTCTGCATATTGGACTGGAATTGACTTCCGTCCCCCTCTATCCCCTTACCTCCCCACATACAGACATACAAACGGAAATACACACATAGGCACACCAACACACCCTCCTCCTCTCTGCCCCTCTCTGTCTCTCTCTCTCTCTCTCTCTCTCTCTCTCTGTGTTTCTCTCTGTGTCTCTCTCTGTGTGTTTCTCTCTGTGTCTCTCTCTGTGTCTTTCTCTCTGTGTCTCTCTCTGTGTCTCTGTCTCTGTGTCTGTCTCTCTCTCTCTCTCTCTCTCTCTGTCTCTGTCTCTCTCTCTGTGTCTCTATCTTCTCTCTCTCTCTCTCTCTCTCTCTCTCTCTCTCTCTCTCTCTATCTCTCTCTGTCTCTCTCTCTCTCTCTCTCTCTCTCTCTCTCTCTCTGTCTCTATCTTCTCTCTCTGTGTCTCTCTCTGTCTCTGTCTCTCTCTCTCTCTCTCTCTCTCTCTCTCTCGCTCTCTTTCTCTCTCTCTTCCTTTCTCACATACAAACCAAAATGTAAACTAGTTCCTGTGTCCTGTTACAGGATGATAAGTACTGGAACCGCCGGCTGAAGAACAACGAGGCGGCGAAGCGTTCTCGAGACGCCCGGCGCCTGAAGGAGAACCAGATCTCAGTACGCGCCGCTTTCCTGGAACGGGAGAATGCCGCGCTCCGTCAGGAAGTGGCCGACATGCGCAAGGAACTGGGCCGCTGCCGAAACATCCTCAACAAATACGAGAACCGACACGGAGATTTGTGAACGGGGAGGAGGAGGAGAAGAGGAGGAGGAGGAGAAGATAGAGAGGAATGCAGAGGGAAGTGACGTAAACAACTTGACATTTTAGACAACGTTTTTTCTGAGTCGTGTTCATAAAGGCGCGTACAGGCAATCCCGTGTTTTAGCCTTGCTGGTGTCACCTCTGTTAGAACTGGTTATCACTCTTGACTGTTTGTCCCATTAATAAACACGGACTGTTAAAACCCAGATCGCTGACGCAGCGGCTAATAGTGAATGGACCCAGGATGTCATTTCAGATGAGCTGCAGTCTAATGTAGCCTTTATGAACACAGAGACAGAGTCTACAGGAGAACAGGGGACTTTACAGAAAACATGTCCAGAGAAGACATAGGTGTAATTTCTTTTTTCTAAGAGAAAAAAAAATGTATATTTTTAAACTGGATAGGGCCTGAGGAGATCTAGTAATGGAGTAAAGGTGAACAGGAGGAGAGGGAGGAAGGTGGTGAGATTTTGCCATAGGAAAACTGTATATTTTTATACTTGCAGCATCACACAGGCAAAGAGATTTTGGAGATAATCTTTTGTATATTTTATATGTGGGTGGGAGGGTGTTAGGGTTTTTTTTTTTTTTTTTTTTCTGTGGATGACGGTTTTATGAAGATGTTTTCCAATCAGGAGATATATGCTAAAGTGATATATTTTAGATGTAAGGAACATCTAGGTGGGGTCAGGGACAGAGGTGAAAATGGAAGAATGTAAACACAGGGTGAATCAGGGGATGGAGGGATTGAAGGAGAAATAGTTGGTGAAGATGATTGTGAAATTAACAAAAAGAGAGAGAGAGAGAGAGAGAGAGAGAGAGGGAAAAAAGAAAATTGTATAGTTTAATTTTCTCGCTGTTGTTGTTGTTGTTGTTGTTGCTGTTGTTGTTGTCATTGTTATTGTGGGTTTGTTCAAGCACTTTCTATTTCTATATTTTCCTCTTTGATTCCTTTTCTTGATTTCTTGAATTTAAATAAGTGTTTGTTTTGAGGTGATGGGGGAGAGAGAGAGAGAGAGAGAGAGAGACGGAGAGAGGGAGGGAGAGAGAGAGAGAGAGAGAGAGGAGGGGGGGGGGCAGGTACAGCCCCAACATCATTTGATCTGTACCTACAACAACTCCCCCCACTGCCCCTGATCAGAGGTCTGTCCCAGTGCGGACAGAACAAAAATGTTTGCGACTTTCCGTACGACCAGCAGGAATCACTGCGTGCTCTCTTTTCTTTTGACTCGACATACATCGACCCAAAACGGTCAGACAACGCTTCACGAAGAGAGCGCGCCCAAACTTTACAACAAATAACTTGTGGTACTGTGATTCTCTAACTTCAAAAGACTCACCATATAAATTGTAATAAAGATAAATAGATTATTTGTTTTTTCAATAGTTTCACCTGGCCTAATTACCCCCAGTCTGCTCTCTAAAATGTCTGAAACGGCATAACACATTATGAAAACTAGCTGCATCAGAAACGATTCTCAAATCAGACACTTAACTCACATAGAGATTTGCCAAATGTGATTGAACTTGACAGCTCTGACACACAGTTGCTTTACAAGAAATATCCACTTCATTCAGTTGTACTTGGTTAATTTACGTGTTTATTTGTCTAACAGACTGGTCACGTGACCCATGTGAATTTGCCGTATACGGAGGGGGAAATAACACATCATCTTAAACGCTGACGACAGCTTAAAAACCAAACATTATTTGTGACTGTCGTCTTCAATTTGTCTTATCGAGTGTCAAAACGAATGTGTCAACACATTTATAACATGGAGCAAACTAGCAAATTGATGCAAACGCAGGTACTTCACAGACACAAAACAGGACGAGATTACAGTTCGGCATGCAGCTGTTCTTTGGGTGTGTTGCTTATAGACGGCTGATTAACACGTTGCAACGAGATTAAGATGAAAAAGGAGAGAGACAGCTTTGAACGGGTTTTGTGGAGCGCGTCTCACTTTGACCACACACACTGTGCTGTGTGTGTTACTGCAGAGAACCAAGTTCCTCTGGCCTAATTCCCTTCAAACCAGCAGAAAATTGTTTTATACAAACTTATCGTTAACCCCGGGCAAGTTCATCTAAAAATGTGTACGGCAATTTGATGTCCATTGGTTTTCACCAACTCCTGTGAGAACTGAATAGGAAATCAAGTTATTTATTTTTGAATTATAAACAGAGCCAGAAGTAATTCCTTATGCATTCCTCTGTGATGCAATTTCAGTGAAAACGCTGTTTCAAAGAGGGCTAATATTTGACTGGGTGAGATAGCGTGGACTGCTGTTGCGTGACAAATGGTTTGAATGCATTAAAACACTCATATACTGGCATACCAATGGCATGAAACTAGAGTATGACCAAATAAGGCTAAAAGTTAGGCAGTAACACTAATAAACTAATGACAGTTGGCACTGTGTTGTTTCCTCCTGTATGAAATTCTGTCTGTGTAAGCTAAAGCATTTCTCATGCATTTGAAAGAGCATAAATGCTATGTGCAGTTGGCTGATTCCACCTTGTCCAGCGCTGTACACAGAACATACACAGATGTTGTTAAACCAGCTGTCAGGAGTGACGAGGGTAGCTGGAGGTTTTCTGCAGTTTGCCTCACATGCGGGTCATCTCTCACACACCGCAGTCTGGCTGAACCTCAGAGAGAGCCGAGGGGTGAAAACATGGCCGGCGCGGTGATACGAACCCCGACGCTCACGTGACGCCTCCGCGTTCCCCTTCAGCGCGGCCGTTCCGTTTCTCACGCTGACTTACACTGATACACGCGAGTATACGCAGATAACACAAAACACTTCGTTTTTATGTGATTTGGACCATATGAACATCACAGATTCCTCTATGAGAAAACACGAGAATGAGTGAACACAGTAAGACTCTCTCTCCCTCTGTTTCTGTCTCCCTCTCTCACACACACACACTTTCCTTTTTGAAATTTGAACACTAAGCAATGCTGGTTTGGACTGTCTTGCCCAGTTGATGTTGGCAGTGGGTGGGTGACACGCCATCGTACACTGGGCACAGAGACACCCCGAGTGTAACGGAGTCATTCATGGTGCTTACCCTCACTCTGAACAAACACAACCCAACACAGTTCGCAAACTGCCTATCGTCCCTCTCTCCTCTCTTTCTAAAGGGTAGAGTTAGAATTATACATGAATATGATTTAGTTTTTTGTATGTTATACATATATGTGTGTAGATTTTACACATGGCGGATTCATTTATACCTCTGTTTCAACTTAACTCCCAATGAATGAAAGGCACCCTTACGCTACTGTACCATACAAAAATTTCACTATGATGTATTGAATATTAAACTATTCTCTCACTTAGCTATATATGTGTGTAAATACTCAATGCTTGAATATGTGACTAGACATGTAACTTGCATAAACTTGAACATTTTAAATGTACTGTGAGTACAAAAAAAAAAAAGAAAAGAAAAAAGAAAACGAAAAAAACGAAAACTGAAATACCCTGATTGACTTCCTGTTAGTTTCTCGGGTGTCTGGGAGAGTGATACGAAAAGTTCACAACAGAAAAATCTCGGTGATAACACGAGTTGGAACTCTTTTTTTTTTTCCCCCCCTCAGACTGTGTCTTGAGACATTTTTTTGGAAACTAAGCTGGATTTGGCTTTTATAGTTCCGGAGTTTTCCGTAGAAGCAAACAGTGCACTACCAACTCAGCATGGGGGACGGTTCTGATGAAACCAGTGCTGGATCTTTAAAACTCTTCATTTACACATGAGACAGAAATGTCTTTTTTTATTATTCTTATTCTTATTCTTACTATTACTGTTATGGCTGCTTGTCATTGTTGTTATTATGATGAATATTTCTATGTTCCTTTTCAGCATTTCCCATCACAGAATTTTCTCAGAGGAAATGCAACGCTCTCTTACCTCCCCTTTGTAATTGCGAGATCGACCATCTTGAATTATTATAACTATATGTCCGAGAGTATGCCTGTGGTATCCGCACCATCCACTAAGACTCCAAGAGAGCCCCCCCCCCCGGGTGTAATGGGCGGGGCCGTCGTCCCTCTGCGCGTGCGTGAGTTTGATGTTTAAGCCGAGACAAACAAAAATTGAAAATGACTGTGGGTTTGACTTTTTCTTCCCCGGATGAATTTGAACTATTTCTTCCCCTTTCTCCACCGACATGGTGCTCTTCCCTCTGCCAGAGGCGTCATGTTCGAAGGAGTGCTGTGTTTTCCCTTCTTTTGCTTTCTTTTATTACCTGGGAGCTGTTTGTAGACGTTTAAAAAAAGAACCTTTTCTCAGTGCTATTTTTGTATGTGATTATGTATGCTTACTAAAAGATGTATGCGGGCATTGGTAGCCCATCTTCTCTTGGTATTGGTGGCGTGCTACCGAAACATTATTGCGGGTATTTCCTTCCATCATTTCTTCCTCTCTCTTCCCATATGGATTTCAAAGCCTCTCCCCATGTTTTTTTTTCTTTTTTTTTTTTTTTTTGAGTGTTATGAAAGCTGCACGGCCCTTGACCTCACCACTACCAGACGTCACAAGTAACATCTACTGTGTCCACCAATAGCGATGCTGGAAATTATGCTCTGGCTCTTTCTGAATCACCAATAAAGAATTAACCTGACACACCTAAAAAAAGAACCGAAAACAAGCAAACCCAGAGTTGTTTGTCGTTTGCATGTCAGTGCGGTTTGTTCTCGTGTGCTCTCGCTCTGAGGCTGGGTTAAGTATAGAATATCCACCGTGACTGTGTAGGTTCTGCCAGATGATGGAGTGAGAAAAAGAACGAAGGAGAAAAAAGACGAGTGAAGTGCAATGTGTTAATGCTCAGTGGTCTTTTATCCTGATGGTGCAAAACTGGCTTCCATCTGTTGAGCATTTGTGAGACAGTTTTTTTTTCCGGAAACACATTTGGTGTAAGAGATGGCATGGTTGCCCAGCAATCCCAAATCAAAACTGTCTTTACATAACCCCCTCCCCCCCAAAAAAACCAAAAAAACAACACAATCTGTAATCTGTAAAACAAAATCTAAAACAATTAATTATTTTTCTGCCCTTCTTAACCATTTGCTCATCGTATTGTTTGATGGTACCTGTTGGTTGTGCCATAAATATGACCTGCAAGGCTAAGGTTCTCCATCAGACTGGCTGAGGAAGACACGAAAGCGTACTAATCTGTCCTCCAGCAAGGAACAAATGTCCCTGTTTATGAATGAAAACATGTACTTCTTTTTCTAAGACAGATCTTTATACCATCTCTGTGCAGAGCAGTACCAGACTTTGTTGTTTTCCAGTCTGAAGGCCTTTAAGTGTATAGTGAAAGTATTTCCATTTATAAATATTAAATTGGCAGGTCTTCAGTCGATTTCAGTTTTACTTGAATAGTGTTTTTTTTTACAAAAGAAAATGTCGACGCGGCCTTACACGACACCCGACCTGAGAGAACAGGAGAAAACCTTGAGAAGTGCCAAGACTCAGAAGGGGGGGCCCATCCTCCTCGGGCTGACATCAAGACTGAGAGACTGTAGTTGTTATTCAACCACAGGGATTAAGGAGAAAAATCTAGAACCGACTGAAAAGTCTTAAGAGAAATGAGAAATGTTATGTAAGTGCACAGTCAAGGGGGGAACTTATCCCCTGATATTTCAGCATGGCCGCAGTTACAGGTGGGCTTGGGTGGGGGGGTGGGGGGGGGGCAAGTGGTGCTCTCTGTGTGTGTGTGTGGTGGGGGGAGGGGCAGGATGGCATAAAGTGCATACAGTGAATCTGTAAAAACAGTTTAAATACAAATTTCCAGACATGCACTGGCAACCCTGAACCCTGAAGGTAAGTACACGGCTTAGGCCAGGCAACTACAAGACTAAATTCAGCTGGGGAAGGTCTGCAGGCAGTAATACTAGAAAAAAAAGCAGCATAATTCAGAAAGTCAAAGAAGTGAACCAGGACTTGGGACCATGGGCTTGTGCAATCCATGCAATGCAGCAATTCCAACATGTCACATACCCGATAAAGTACAAGCCTACAGTACATGATGTACAAAGCCATGGAAATCATTTTGGCACAAGTGCAAGACAAGTGAATTTCAAAGTGCCGCAATACTCCAGTCAAACCTTAAGAAGATGAGTTTTGAGGCTGGAGGCATTGTTCAATGCTGTTGGGCCAGTTTCACTGCTGTGAGGCAAGTTGTGTAAAGTGGTGAGACTCTAATGTGCATGCTCTCTCTCAGAGGCAGCAGATCGGTGTGGATTGGACAGCATGTGCTGCTGATCGGTGTGGATTGGACAGCGTGTACTGCTGATCTGTGGACTGGAAGTTCTGCGGAGACCTCCGCCATTGGCAACACAAAGTTCTTGGCCGAATTTCTCGTACTTTTATCTTGAAACTGACTTTTGAATCCAGCGGAGTGATCAGAGCAGATAGGACATCTAGTTGGTGATTTCTGCGGATCATAGAATGGGCGACCAAGTGCATTTTGAACGAGGTGCGGGAGAATTCGGACATGCTGGAAGCCCAGTTAAAAATGTGATTTAAAGCGGTCCTGTGTGGAGATGACCAGGACCAGCCTTGACCAGGTTCTGGGTAGAGTGGGCAGTAGGGAACAGGCATACACTCTGGATCTTGTAGAGGAGGAAATGACAGGTTCTAACCGTTCATCCAGTGATTTACTTTGAAAAGGTCAACTGGTCATTGAGAACGTTTTCTCCCCATGTGAGAGGCCATCAGTGGAGATGAAGAGGTCCTCCAGCAGGGAGAGTGTCACAGACAGACAGATTTGCCCCATTCCTGTAATGGCTGAATTTCAGTCGCTATGTAGCCACACTGGTGAAAATAACAAAAAGAATGTAATCAGATTAACAATAATAAGACAAACTTTGTTTTGATGACAGGAGGTTGTGCCTTTGTTTGTCTGGACCACAGGACCAACCTGAGAACTGAGTCCTGTGGGAACCCACTGATCAGAGTAAAACACTACAGGACCAACCTGAGAACTGAGTCCTGTGGGAACCCACTGATCAGAGTAAAACACTACAGGACCACAGGACCAACCTGAGAACTGAGTCCTGTGGGAACCCACTGATCAGAGTAAAACACTACAGGACCACAGGACCAACCCGAGAACTGAGTCCTGTGGGAACCCACTGATCAGAGTAAAACACTACAGGACCACAGGACCAACCCAAGAACTGAGTACTGTGGGAACCCACTGATCAGAGTAAAACACTACAGGACCACAGGACCAACCCGAGAACTGAGTACTGTGGGAACCCACTGATCAGAGTAAAACACTACAGGACCACAGGACCAACCCGAGAACTGAGTCCTGTGGAAACCTCTGAATAGAGTAAAACACTGCAGAGTAATCCAGATCTTGGATCTTAGTTTGCTGGAAAGTTTATAACCTAAAGACTGATTTTTACTTTTTTTTTTGAGGAAACTAAGTTGTAAAGGAGAGAAAATACTGAGATGGAGAGAGCATCTTAAGCACTCACCAGTTAACAAGAGGAAATGTAGGAATCTGGTCATATTAGAAACAGATGATAAATCAGGGTGTTGTTTTTTCCTCGATATGTTCTGTAACACAGAGCTGGTTCTGACAGAAGTCAGCATCGCTCATACACTCATCGCGTCATTACGATGACATACGGCTAAGCAACCGTGTCCAGCCGTTTATCTAAAAAAAAAACTATTAAAGCTTTCTACTTAACATGAGGGAATACCAACAAATCTTTATCCTTGAACCCTCAGAAAAAAAAGACAAAAAAACAAAAAACTTCAGTAATGTGTTAGGAATGCCAGGACTCATGTCAAATAAACAGAAATGAACCCTCGGCTGAAAATGGAGCTCATGAGTTGTGCTGAGTGTGTGTGTGTGTGTGTGTGAGAGAGAGAGAGAGAGTGTTTCTGCAGGGAAGTACATCCCCTTCCCAGACATGGTGAAGAGGTCTCATTCAGTGGAACTCTCAGAGGTTGTGTGCCTGTATTGCCAACAGATGTGTAAGAGAGCATTGTGTCTCTCACACACACCACCAGCCCCCACCACCGCACTCTCACCCTAACCCTAGCATTCTGTGTTCTGTGTGTGTGTGTGTGTTTTTATTGCTCTTCTGCAGCCTCTCGGCATGTGCTTACTCATGTGCTCTCTCTCTCTCTCTCTCTCTCTCTCTCTCTCTCTCTTTCTCTTTCTCTCTGTCTCTCTCCCTCTCCATCTCCCCCTCCCTCCATCTCTCTCTCCCTCTCTGTCTCGACCTCTCTCTCTAAAACACCCCCCTTCCTGACACATTCTCTCTCTCTCTCGCTCTCTCTCCCTCTCGCTCTCTCTCTCTCTCTCGCTCTCTCTCCCTCTCTAAGTCTGCTGTCTTCCTTTTACCCTTTGACTCAAATTCCTGTCTCCCTGGCAACCAGCTGGTAACCCTGAGCTTTTGGGGCCCTGTGATGAGTCCAGAAGGAGACTTTTAAAAGGCACTAGGAGCGACTTGTTTGGTTCAAAGTCGTACCTGAGACACGGCTCTCTTGCGAGAAATAAAGCCAGACCGTGGTGTGCTGTTTGTGGTGCTGCCGCCAATCAGCGCCGTGCCTTAACGTGTTGACGTGAGAGTCGGGTCTAATGCGTTGTTATGGCGACATGCTGCCAAACACACTCCCAATCAGGACCCTTAACCTGCTCAGCCAACAGAGCAGAAGTACTACGCCAATGTACAGCAACAAAGAATTAACACGATGAACGCGATGATTAGCGCTTTAAACCATGCATTCAAAACAGCTCCACTCCCAGGTATAGAGCAGGGTCCATTTCACTTGATTTGGGATTTTTGTGGTTGTTGTTGGGCTGTGTGCATGTGGGGTTTTTTTATTAGATGTCTTTCATTCAGATCAAACCACAGGATAGTTCAGAACACAGAGCACACTCAGTTGGGACTGCCTAATGAAGGCACTACTCAACAGTGACACACAGCTGCGTCGATATGTTCTACAGTTACCATTCTAGTTTACTGATCCCTTTAAGAGGGACAATGAGATCATCACCTTGACCATGACATTGAACAAAACATGATAAACACACAGCAGCAGTACAGAACAACAGTACCACAGGAAATGAGAAGATGGTTAAAAAAAAAAAAAAAAGAGAGAGAACACCAGTCAGAGAGGAGTTGTTTCATGGAGCTGTGATGCTCTTAGGCTTCTGTAAACCCGTCAGGGGGCCAGTGATCTCGCAAGAAATAACTCGCTCCGACGAAGCCCGTCTCTCTCTCTCTCTCCCTCTCTCTCTCTCTCCCTCTCCCTCTCTCTCTCTCTCTGTCTCTCTCTCTCTCTCTCTCTCTCTCTCTCCTCCTTCCACCCCCTTCCCCGCCGGCCTCTCTTTCTGTCTCACCACTTCTGACTTCCTCTTCCCTGTTTGACTCTTTTCACTTATGCCCTATGCCTTTCAGCATCTTCCCAAGACCCAACCCCCCTCACCGCCTGCTCGCTCCAAGCCCTCCAACCCCCCACTCATACAGAGCTCCTCTGCTCCTTGCCACTCCTGGAATTCTGCTGCCAGGCCTGTTCAGAAATGGCTCACTCTGTTGCCATGGAGACCGTGGCTGAAGCAGCGAAGGCTTCGCTCCCCCTGCAGAAGTGGATGAGGTTAAGTCATGTGCAGCGTGTGTGTGTGGAAGAGAAGTGTGAGAGAGGATCTTTTGAAGGCTGTGGGAGTGTGGGAGTGTGGGTGTGTGTGTGTGGGGGGGGGGGTGTGGGAGGGGAGGGGGGGGGTGTTTTGTCATCTGAGGGTACTGTACAGTGATGAGGACTGCACTGATGCACCAGTGTCTCTCTCTGTATTCATCCCCATTTCTCAGTAGAGTCTACCTGACTCTGTGTTTGTGTTTATATATGTATGTGTGTGTGTGTGTGTGTGTGTGTGTGTGTGTGCGTGTATGCACGCGTGTTTGTATTTGTGTAGGGCAGGTTATAGATGCATGTAGAGGATGTTCTCTTGATAAATGTCAGTTACACTGTCTCACAGATTCTATTCTTAAATATTAGGGAATGTTTGTGTGCATGATCTGAGTGTGAGTGCGAGTGTGTGTATGTGTGTGTATTTGTGTGTGTGTGTGTGTGTGTGTGTGTGTGTGTGTGTGTGTGTGTGAGTGTGGCTGTGTGTGAGTGTGAGTGTGTGTGTGTGTGTGGGTGGCAGCTGTAGTTTAGACAGGGTCTGTGCCTGATTGCTCCTTTAGTGCATGGACCAGTAGTTCCTCTCTCTCTCTCTCTTTCGCTCTCTCTCTCTCTCTTTCATACACACAAAATGGTCCAGTAGAATGAGGACAACAGACAAAAGACAGATAGGACTCGTCTGAAAGATTGACACTCTAATTTGTATTCACAGAAAACAAATATTCTTGAGGGGAGGGGGGGGGGGGTTCGGTGAACCGGATTCGTTCATTTGAACACAGACAATATTTATAATTAGCTGATGATAATTATGATGTCTCAGATTGGAGACTGGCACCATGCTGATCTCGGTGTGCTAGAATCAGAATCTAGACCAATGCAAATCACTTCCATTCAAGTCAGAGCAGAACGGAGGCTCTGAAATCCCACTCCAGAGTGAGAAGCTGATTTCTTTGCGAGACTCATTACCTGATTCTGTGAGCTTTGCTTCTGAAACACTCTAATGAGAGAGGCACACACCAGCAGTAGGAACTGCCTCCACGATAAACAGTCTCCAGCGTTCTGTGTCCTTCGTCTGAAATCGGTTTAATCTAATTAGTTTTGTTTTATGCTGAAAGAAAGGAAAAGTGGTTATCTGGTGAAAATTGTGCTTCTTTTGTTTTTGTTTTTATGAATTTATATTAATTGAAACTCTCGTGTCTGAAGCAAGCTAATGTAATTTTATTACAAGCAAAAAGAAAATGTCTAACAAACAACAAGATATCATTTATATTCACGTAAAAACTGGGCCAAATTTACATAACTTTAACTAACTCTGCATCACTGAAAAGAGTGTTTGTTGTGTTAACTTGTTCATTTTAAACAAAATTTGTCTGAAAAAAGACAAACATGTTTGACACAAACTCATTTCATTCTGTCAACAACAAAAAGTTATGCGAGTTTGACTGAATCAGTTCTGAACAAATGACGACTAACAGCTCTCTCTCTGGTGTGTGATGGTTTGAAATGTTCTCCAGCTTGTTCAAAAAGGTTGACTGGGTGACCTCTACTGGTATCATGTGATCCACAGGTCAGATCCACAGCTGATCTGTGCCGACCACAACCGAGTCTATGTTCGATTGCGTAACAGTGCAGCTGAAGGCCTGTTCACTACGCATGATGTCACATGGTCTTCAGTTTTACTCAGACCAGTTTACTGGGTACAGGACGCAGTTGGCCTCCAATGATTACACTTCTTCCATAGAGCTGTTCTCATATAGCTGTTCTCATTGAGCTGTTCTCCTGTTCTGTTCTCATTGAGCTGTTCTCATATAGCTGTTCTCATTGTGCTGTTCTAGAGCAGCTGATGGGCTTATGCAAATTAGCGGGCGTGACATGTGCTAACCAGAAGCGAAAAACATAGTGTTGTAAGTGTGATTTTGCCCTCTTTCGTTAATTGACTGTCTTAGATGAACAAACCCTATGAACACAGGGAGTGATCATGCTTCTTTCACACAAGTCATAATTTGTTTGTAATATACTTGTAGTTACTGAGTTAATGACTGTGTTTGAATTTGACTGCGTAAATCATTCTGACATTATTTCCTCCTTAGCGTTATAAGTCTGCTTTGATTAGGTATCTTACTACTTGCCTCTCATTCCATTAAGTATAAAAAACTTAAACTGGATCTGAAGTCATGATTAATAGTAGCTTAAGTGTGTTCTGCAATTATTTCATTTAAAACCAATTTAAATAAATCAAATCCAAGAATTTGTATTTTTTAAGTACTTCCATTATCTCATCAGATTAAATATTTAGAAAAGTGACTCTATTTGAACATTACCTATCAAAATAAAACAATGACGAAAATTGCACTTAAAACACCTTACAATGATTATGTGACACATAAAAAAGTTCAAAGAATGCAATCTCAAAATATTTTAATAAACCCAGAGGAGAATACAACCTCAAAACAACTTCAGAAACCACAAAAATAAATTGTATTTACTGATCAGTCGCTGAACTGACGGAAGAGAAAGTATCTGCCTGTGTCTTGGCTGCCGTACTTATCAGACACCTAAAAAAACCCACTACAAAAACAACTCCGGAGAAGCATCTCGCTCCGTGCTTGCCAGATGGTGGGGTTTTTGGGAACTGGAATCATTCCCATTGCAGCTCTACCATGTTCTGTATTTAGACCTCCACGGAGAACATGCCCTGATCTGCTCTTTGTCTCTCTGCTGCAGTCTAGTCTTACAGATACACAGACGGAAAAGCATTGAACTCTCTCCCCCCTCCCGAGTTTACGACACAGAGAAATCTGGTTTCGCTTCCGAAGCTTAAACTCATGTGACCGCGAGACTTAAACGTTTTTGGTCAGAATACATTAAATGCTAGTGCTGTATAAATGTAAATGTAACATAAATGTATGCATACACCAGCTAACCCAACACACACACAGTCATTCATAAGGGACCATATGACCCCAGTGCCTTCATAATGCCTAATTTAATATGTATCTGTTACAGTATATATATTTATGTCTAATCTCTTTATTCTGGTGAATTTCTCCTCATATAAATGTGAATTAAAATACATCCTCGTGAAGATATACTGAATCAGACTCCCAGTAGTTCAGACTAAATTAAGCTCTGGTCCTAACCATGTCCTGGTTTAAGGTGCAGTATATATCTTAGCAGTAACTCTGTTCTTACTATTCTTATGTTAGGAATAACTCGCTATTATCTGTCCTTTCTGCATTAGAAACAAAGGTGGTATATCCACAGTGCTATTTCTCTTCCCTGTACTTTATGGCTAACCTTAAATCTTCCTTTCCCGCACTGTTGAAAATTGGTCTGCGGGGATCATGTGATTTCTAGCCCTGTGCTCTTCACTACAGGTCCTGGGGAATGAGAAGGAGAATAATACTGAGGTTTCCAGTTAAAGCTCATACTGTCCACTGGTTTGTTTCTGCATTACGCCACGTCAGAAGCTAATTCAGCATCTTAAGCAGTGGTGTACCTGATGTAACGCTGTGATGTGCTAACTCAGCCAACCACGCGCCAAAGAGAAAGGAACATTACAAAAAAAAAAAAAAAAAAGGATTCTTACGCTTTGCAAGAATAAAACACACCTGGAAAGGCTTGCTGTCAAATTAGCCTGAGAGCGTACCACAAGCATACTGCCACCGCTCAATGAGAACAGGTCTGGGATGAATGGGCCCATGCTTTGGAAAGGTCCATAAAACACCAGGATTCATTCTGACCAGACCAGTGATGTCCTGGCCAGTGATGCGTGTGGGTAAAGAGATCTGAAGAGTGTCCTGACTAAGACATTTACGGTGAAAACAGAGTTTTTATGAGAACGGAAAAGTTTTGTTGCATTTTGGCCTTTTGTCCACACAACAATGCCACTTTTAGGGCCTGAAAACATTAACTTTTGAAAACTGGTTCCAGAGTGGAAACTTTTCAAAATGCAACTCTCACGCTGCCGTGTGCACAGGCGAATACGGAACCTTTTGAAAACGTTGACGACGCGGCCACACCTCGCGCATGGCTATTTATGCTTTGGTGGTGTTCCTCTGTGGTGTTTTCATATTTGAGTGGCAAAGTTGCACCATCACCTACTGGCCTGGCATTCATACTACAGCATTTTCACAAATGGTTTGACAGTCTGACGGAGGATACCTCTTATCTGAGATTCATTTTTAAGTGGTAATCTCACAGTTTTGGTTCATTTGGATTATTAGGAACACAGATTAGCGACGAGGCCAAAACAGCTCTCGACAGAGTGTAAGGAGTTTTCCGGAAGGTGCCTGAAGCCTACAGTGAGTGTGGGTTTATCAGGGTGAGAATGAACTAGCGTGAGGTGTCTGTAATGGGGAGATCAGACGCCTAAGCCGGGATTTCTGCGGCTCTCATTTTACTGGCCGCTGATCACATAAACCAGGTTTTACAGAGCACTCCCTCCATTCATCCAGTATATAGCCACAGGGTTGCTGTTACTTACTTAGAGTTGTTGAGATTCGCATGGATAATTTAAAGAGGAGAGAATCATTGAGCTCTTCCCTAAACCTCAGCATAGTCTGCAAAAAGCCCATGACATTACACTAACGTCAGACATACCCATTGTTAAAGTAGTACGGTTTAAAAATAACACAGTGTGCTACTTCAGCTGCTACAACACACATCACACAACCAGCTTTCTACAGCAAAGGAAAAGAAGGTTTTTGGAAACACACAGAAGCGCTCACAAAGCCCAAAGCCAATACAACAGGCATGTGTTTTTTTTTTTTTTCACCACAGTGCTGTAGTTTCTTTACTTTATGTACTTGTCTCCTGGCATCAGATCTGAAATGACAAAGAGTCGGCTCGAACTGGAATTGACTCATAGGGTTGAGGGCTCGTCTAGTCTTCTCTCTGTTTGAAAATTCAGTCTTTTATTTCGGTGTTTTCTACGATCGAGAAAGTTTACATACTTTCCTCTCTATGCTGCTCCACCCCTGATTTTTCACCGAAGTTTTCTGATGTAATAACGGGAAACTATAATGCAAGAGGATAATGGGTTTATTTCGGAGCTGTAGCCGAGACTTCCAGAATTAGGCTCCTCTCCAGCGACTCCTACTGCGGCTGAGAGCCATCGCTAATTAAGCAATTTATACGGTACACATGACAGACGATTCTTCCTCTAAATAAAGAGCTTGCTTCCTAATAAGGCTTCGTACCGGGGGCCTGATCTCATGCACGTTCCTCCTCTAATCACGTACACCTGTGGACTTGAATCTGCTATGTCAGTCTTGAGTCTTCACACAATAGGAAAACTGCACGGGAGGAGGCGTGCGCTCCTCTGGCACCCAGATTCTGTTGTTTACCTGAAATAAACTTCCACGCTGTCGTATGCTAACATCATATTGTTGATTGTGTTGTGTTTTTTTTTTTTTTTTTTTTTTTTGCATTTGTGATGTGGAGATCAGATCCGCTGTATGTTAACAGCATGTCTGCGGTTGAAACGTTGGCTCTTAATTATTCCCAGTGAGAGTCAGAGTGTAATTGAAGCTTTGTAGTGAATAGTATCAGCAGCTCCGCACGGAAACAAAGTCAACGCAGAAAGAAACAATGCAGGGTAAACCCACACATTCTCAAATCTCTCTCTCTCTCTCTCTCTGTCTCTCTCTTTCTCTCTCTCTGTCTCTGTCTCTCTCTCTCTCTGTCTCTCTCTTTCTCTCTCTCTCTCTCTCTGTCTCTCTCTCTCTCTCTCTCTCTGTCTCTCTCTTTCTCTCTCTCTCTCTCTCTCTCTCTCTCTCTCTCTCTCTCACTCTCTCTCTCACTCTCTCTCTCTCTCTCTCTCTCTCTCTCACGCTCTCTCACTCTCTCTCTCTCTCTCTCACTCTCTCTCTCTCTCTCTCTCACTCTCTCTCTCTCTCTCTCTCACGTGACAAAACATGGGATTCAAAATTGGGACACGCTCTCCCTTTGATCCACATTAGATTTGTGAAAACAGTCCTTTAGTAATGATCTGACATTTCTGATCAGGTTATTAAGCGTGTGTAGGCCCTTTTACTGTGTGCTTCTCCAGCTGATCATTAGGAATGACTTATGTGCTGTCATACATAATTCAAAAATCACATCTTTGCTGTAATTAATTTAAATGAAGAATAGTCAGTTAGCAGACGCATTTGTGAAACCATTCATGCTGTTGAAAAATATCGTTAATCTGAAAAAAGACGGGCATACACCAAAATGTTTAGCAAACATTCATAACTGCAAATTTGTTTGTCATAAAGTTAGTGATAATACTTTATACACACTCTATAAGTTTATTTTCAGATCTGTATTTATTTAATGTGCGGCATAAGAAGGAAGAGAGGACTGGTTACAAATTTGGAGGAAAAAAAACTTTACCAAAGACCTTGGCTGTGAATTCATATTATTATTCAGAGTAACAGAATCACACTGTTTAGATTAAACCTGAGTCAGTGTTACAGACAGTGAGGTGTGCACATTGTAATTGAATTTCATGCCCATGCATCCATTTGAATGGTACAGTGAATGCTGAATCCCAGAGGTCTGCAGAGTGCAGGGTTTGGAATAGACTCACAGAGGTATGGCAAGCACATGGCTCAAGTGTGTGCGTCTCTGACCTGCATGTGCCGGGATGCTCTGCTCTCTGATTGGCTGATGGCCTCTCTCTGCTCCTCAGAGCTCAGCATACTTTACTGTATAGAAATGGTTTTAGTTTTTGAGAGTGGAGAGTGTTTTACCAACTTCATGATTTGGATAAAGCCTGTTGTCATGTTAGTGTGGAAATCCTTTGTGTATGTTTAATCTGACATGTTTGCATATAGCAGCTCTGAATGGGCTGGTCCATTAGGACCATATTGTGTGTGTGTGTGTGTGTGCGTGTGTGTGTGTGCGCGTGCATGGGTATGTGTATCCAGTTGTGTTTGTGTGTATGTGAGTGTGTGTAGCTGTGCTGGTAATCTGTAGGTGGATCCCAGCACGGTTCCTCCTCCGGTTTTCTGGAATAGTTATCTTTGTGGAATAGAGTTATTTTTCCTTGTGTCAGAGAGACTGGCATTCTCATCACCCACCAAATGCCCCCCTCACGCTTGCTGTCATATACTCCTACACAACTCCCTGTTTCTCTCTCTCTCTCTCTCTCTCTCTCTCTCTCTCTATCTATCTGTCTTTCTGCTTTCCTCTGAGAGAACGTCAGAGTGTGAACGAAAGAGAGTTCACATCAGAGAACGCCAGAGAGACAGCAGGCAGCTGGGGCGATGCATGCTCGCGTGCACGCACACACACACACCCACACACATACACACACACTCACATGCACACACACTCTTGCATGCATACACAGACACATACACACACACACACACTCACATGCACACACACTCTTGCATGCCTACAAACACACATACACACACACACACACACACACACACACACACAGCTCTCCAGATGTTGGACATGTGTTTTAAAACTTTTCTCTCACACAAATAGAACTGCTTTGCACACACACACAGGCACGCACACGCACACGCAGTGACGGTGGAGTGGGTGGCCGCTTTGTGTCCCAGAGTGCCCTCATGTCCGTATTACCTTCTAGCTCTCCCTTTTAGCTATGCTGTAATAGCTAGTCTTGCCAGAGTCCCTGCCGGCACTGAGCACACGATGTACATTGTCCCTTAACCATTATGTGGAAATGAACATATCTAACAATGTCTCTCTCTCTCTGTCGAGCAACACATGCTACTCCTGAGATACCAGTGATCCTGACTCCTCCTTCCCTCCAGACTGATCCATCCTGGTGTTATTATCTTTCATCCCCCTGTCAGCATCGCCATCCCCTTTGTTTGTGTTCTGATTGTATTGACTTGAAATTGTAACTACCCGCTGGGTTGGCACCTATTGCACACCTATCTGGCCGAGAAGGGGTCTCCTCTCTCTGTGGTCCTTCTCAAGATTTCTCCCAGTTTTTCCCTGTTATTCCTGTTAAACCTAGGTTTTTGAGGAGTCCGCCATGAGGATTAAGTCACACACACAGAGAGATAATGTATGTGTTCTAAGAATGAGAATGGATTAAATTGGACCAGTTATCTAAGTTTATTTTCCTTTTAATGCTGTTCATTCTGTTGCTTTGCTTTAAAATACAAAGCATGAAGGAAGCCAGAGTTTTTTGTCTATTGTGAAATTTCTTGGAATTACAGAGATTTAATTTCGACAGAAACGTACACACATTGAAATGAGTTGAGATGGGTGGTGTCGTGATTGCATTTACGGCACTGATCGTTGAATGAAACTGAAACAGTGAATGTTGAATGATACTGAAACAGTGAATTGTGAGAGCAGATTTAATACTGGCAAATTAGTGTGTTTCATCCACACATCCATTCTGCTTACAGCCAGTCTGTATGACCCTGTACAAGGCAACAGTGCTGCTTTCCATACACACGCATACACAGGTACATGCAGGTACATACAGCACATACAGTGTATATGTGTGTAATGACTTTTTCAGTGTGTCATTCATTCACTCATACTTTCTTTTTTCTCTTTCTTTTTCTTTCTTTTCAGCATGGTCTTTTAGCTGTCATCACTTAGTCAAACCATCTCCTCCTGCTCTGCTTCTCTCTCTCTCTCTCTCTCTCTCTCTCTCTCTCTCTCTCTCTCTCTCTCTCTCTCTCTCTCAGACATCAGATAGTTGGCCTCTCTCAAGGGACTGAAATCTGGCATTGCCTGTCCCATCTGTCAAGGATTGGTGTGTGCATGTGTGTGTGTTTGTACTTGTGTGTGCATATATATGTGAGTGTGTGTGTGTATGAGCACATGTGTGTGTGCAGGTGTGTGTACATGTTTGTCTGAGTGTACTTGTGTGTGCATATATATATGTGTGTGTGTGTGTGTGTGTATGTGTGTGTGTGTGTGTGTGTATGAGCACATGTATGTGTGCAGGTGTGTGTACATGTTTGTCTGAGTGTACTTGTGTGTGCATATATATATGTGTGTGTGTGTGTGTGTATGTGTGTGTGTGTGTGTGTGTATGAGCACATGTATGTGTGCAGGTGTGTGTACATGTTTGTCTGAGTGTACTTGTGTGTGCATATATATGTGTGTGTGTGTATGTGTGTGTGTGTGTGTGTGTGTGTATGAGCACATGTATGTGTGCAGGTGTGTGTACATGTTTGTCTGAGTGTACTTGTGTGTGCATATATATATGTGTGTGTGTATGTGTGTGTGTGTGTGTGTGTGTGTGTGTGTGTGTGTGTATGAGCACATGTATGTGTGCAGGTGTGTGTACATGTTTGTCTGAGTGTACTTGTGTGTGCATATATATATGTGTGTGTGTATGTGTGTGTGTGTGTGTGTGTGTGTGTGTGTGTGTGTGTGTATGAGCACATGTATGTGTGCAGGTGTGTGTACATGTTTGTCTGAGTGTACTTGTGTGTGCATATATATATGTGTGTGTGTATGTGTGTGTGTGTGTGTGTGTGTGTATGAGCACATGTATGTGTGCAGGTGTGTGTACATGTTTGTCTGAGTGTACTTGTGTGTGCATATATATGTGTGTGTGTGTATGTGTGTGTGTGTGTGTGTGTGTGTGTGTGTGTGTGTGTATGAGCACATGTATGTGTGCAGGTGTGTGTACATGTTTGTCTGAGTGTACTTGTGTGCACACATGCATGCCTGTGTGTCTCCACATATATGAGTGTTTGTGTGTCTCTGTATTCACATTTATGCGTGTGTGCATGTGTTACATGGGTGCATCTGTGTGTATGTGCACACTCCTATGTGTATATATGTGTTTTTGTGTGTCTGTGCATGTGTGTGTGCAATTATAAGTGCATGTGTTTACATGTGTGCATGTGCACTTGCTTGTAAATGAAGCATGTTCAGTTGGTAGTGATGCGTGCGTGTGTGTGTGTGTTTGTGCGAGGATTTGACGGTGAGAACATATGACTCCGCTGCCTCTCTCTTTGTAGTCTTTACTCAAGACAAGCCAGCGGAGCATTGTCTGTGACTCAGTGGCGCCCTCTGCTGTAGCAGATGTGTAAGTACTGGTCTGCTGACTTGGCGGAGAGTCCTGTCACCAAAGCACAAGAAGGCAAAAGAACAGGCAGTTCTGTTATGGTAGCATGCCTGCGTCTGTATGAGTATTCTACAGCAGACCCACATGTGGCCAGGCACAAACAGGGCCTCACATCCCAATAAACACACAGAAACACTCAGGTACCTGCCCTTCAAACACACAGTATCTTTCAAATGAAGATCTCCATACAGTTACAAAGAGTTCAAGGGCATCATTTATCCAAGGATTTTCAATGTAGAATCTACAAGCAGGAACATAAATGAAAAACATGTAAACAGTTAAAAAAAATAAAAACAAAAACACATGAATGCACTTGTCATGATGATGCACTAGATGAATAGGCTTTCATAGGTGACAACAAATACTGCATCATGAATTTATTCCCATTAAAAGTCAACATCGGAAATGTACAAGGGACCCACGTGTTTTCACAGGATGCCGGGACTCGGTGGTGTAAAACTGTGTGTTTTCCACGGCTGCGCTAATTAATGACCCATGTTGCCCTTATTTGGAGTAATATGGCGTGAAATGATCTCCAAAAATCAGATATGTTGCAGCGGAGCAGCATATCTTGAGTCCAGATAATTAAAACAAAGCACACACTGATTTTGTCTTCCAGCCAGAGATATTCTGTAGGCAATACTATTGTAGTGGTACACGTCCTTCAGATCGTTTATTAATAAATATAATTTACAACAATTTACGCTGGTAAACAATGTTTATTTCGTTCTGAAATGATGCGGTTATAACCAATCATCACGGCATTTCAGCTCGCTGGAGTAAGATACTTAGAAACAAGTGTACTATTTTAACCCCAGCTGACTTAAAGCCGATGTGATACAAATTTACTATGTAATTATATAATGATTCATTTTTTTCCCCCTGTAGAATCACAATGGCCATTCAAACAGCTGAAAGAGGTGATGTCAATGAAGAGTGGAAAGCAGAAAGGGAAAAGGAAAGACAGAAAAGAAAGAGAGAATACCCCAAAGCAACAAAGAAACAGATGTGAGACGGATCGATATATATATTTTTGTGCCCGTATCTCCTCTCGGAGAGGAGCAGTGAGGAGCAGCTGGTCTGTCTGTCAGTTCCAACACACAGCACTTCTCTGGTCCGTCAGTGTGAGCAGAGGAATAAGTGACAACACTAACCCTTTAGGGGAAAAAAAAGGTCAGAACTCATTCGTTTTGGCAAACCATGTGTTTCCACGGATTTCCAGACACTTTATGTGGCGAATAAACTCACTGGGGTCACATTATTAGAGGGTCAAGATGAGACTGATTTAACCGATCGCTCTCGTGGCCAATGAGCTAGCCAACCGCTCGCAAAGAAGCGTGGTTTGATGAACTAGCACTGGAGAGACTGCTGCGGAGCGTTGAAATGCAGATAATCTGACCAAACGCCGTTTAATCTCATCTGAGACGGGCCTGCGGGAGCCATACATCCAGTAAATGTGAGAGGAGTCCAACGCCGAACCTTCACTGTACGCGTCTACCAAGACCCGATAACAGCGTGGAATATCCATCAGTGCAGTATGCCTGTGGCGCAGAGGAAAAAAAAAAGAGAGAGAGAGAGAGAGAGGGAGAGAAAAGAGGAAGGAGAGGTAAAAGAAAACCCTCCAGGCCCTGGAAGATGGACATGACAGATGTATGATAGCTTTCCCTCTCTCTCTGTCTCTCCCTGGAGTCTGTTCGTGGGCACTCGTACGCCCCGGGAGGAGATGGAGATGTACTCGGAATCACAGGTGCGTGGAAGCATCCACTAATGAATCCGTTCCAACATGATGTTAATTATGATTAACGAGGGGGAAAAGGCTGGGAGCGGGGAAGAGTCCAACAATACTGAGTCCAACGTGTAAATAAAAGGAGACTGCTATGGGCTCGTGGCACCGAGATTAGAAGACTATAAAACCGACAGAGTGATCACTTTGCTTTGGCCTTGCCTTCCCACAGCTAGAGGGAAGAACAGAGTCAGCGAAGAAGGCAATCAATGAACAGGTAATATAGCCAGGCGGTTTATGTTTTATTAAATCAATAGAACCACTCCGTTAGCTAGTCAGCAGTCAGGCTGTAGGCAATAACCAGTAATACAGGAAGCCAACCACACAGGTTATATATAGTGTATATAACGGATCTTAAATTAATACTCCTCCTTCAGTTTTGATGATTCCGTGAAAAGTTCGGTCTTGCCGCTTTTTTCTCCATCTGTTCGGGCCTTTAATATGCGCTATGATGGTCATAGTGCCCATCAGGGCAATTGTCTTTTTTTTTCTTTTTTTAATTTAATCCTATGTGAGGCTGAGCGAGGCAGATTCGTTTTTGCTTTATTGTATTTCTGATTGACCGGTTCTCACGGGGCAAGTACCAGTGACCTGATAATCTTGAACTTCAGTGAAAAAAGGCTCATATTCTGTAAATAAAATGCTCATATTCTGTACATCTAAGCTACAGAAAAAAAAAAACTATTTGGTGGCCTCTTGATGTTGTTTGAATAACGTCTTTGAAGTTGAAGATAACACAAAGGAACAGACCCTGTGAATTTTTCCTCCATGCTGTTGCGTATTGTTCGCAACGCAGCAAACAAAGAAAAGATAAATTTTAGACTGCTTTTACGAATCAAAAACAGCACAGTGGGTCTTCGGACTGCACGAAACTCTGGCAGCTGCAAGATTTAACTCCACTGGCTTCCGGTAGCTGCCCGCATCCAGTTCAAGACACTGGTGCTGGCCTACCAGGCCACAAGAGGTGCCGCCCCATCATACCTTCAGTCCCTAATAAGTCCTTATACCCCTGCTAGAACCCTCCGCTCTACCACCTCTGGTTAGCTGACGGTCCCCTCACTTCGGGAACCCGGCAGCCGTTCTTCCCAACCACACCTCTTCTCCGCCATTGCTCCACAGTGGTGGAATGACCTCCCTCATGCAGTTAGGACTGCGGAATCTCTTGCCATCTTCCGCAGGAAACTGGAAACCCACCTCTTCAGAACCCACCTGTCCCCCACTGCCTAACCTCCCTTTATATATATATATATAAAATACTAACCTTGTCTTGTGTTTGTGGTTGTCATTCACTGTCGCAGAATTCCAGGAGCGTAATACGAAGGGTAAATGAATGCACAGCCTTACTGTGATCTCTGTTTATGAGGTAATGGGACAAAAAAACAAAAAAAGGAGATGCAATGTCTCCTTAAGGAGAACTAGCATCAGATTTTACAAGAGGGGGAATGTCACAGCGACGAACTGTTACAGGACAACATCATCACCTTCCCTAATATCGCTCATTCTCATTCCCATTACTACGAGGTTGAGAACACCACCTGAGGGACTCGGAGTGTGTCGGCCACTTGCCGCGGTTACCGTGGTTACCCAGTGTGCACGAATGTATGGATCTGATTGAAATGTAAACATGTATTTGACCAGAGATGAACTATTGTTTGTTTATTGTTTAGGAGATTAATTACGCTGAACTAATGATGAAATGAATAATAAATGTTGTTTGTGTACAGTAGAGGTAACTGTATTGTTTATTCATCTATTTAATTATTTATTACTTATTCATTTTTCAAACAGGCAAAAGACGCGACTGAGCCCACAGACTCGTTCTCAACGAGGCGCTGTGCGCAAATATATGGGGAGAATAATGCTTAAAATATTTAAACAATGAAAATATGTTAAAAAGATATGGCTACCAGAAGAACAGACAAATAGTTACAAGATAAGAAAAAATCAATTAATTCACATGAAACATCCGCAAACGAACCCATTAAAACGACAGTCAGTCGCACGAAGCAGCGTTGGCTTTTTTTTCAGTGAGTCATAGAGAGGAGGGAGTCCAGATTAAGGGAGAGTTGGATACTGCTGGTGGAGTGAACAAGCACAGTAAAACCCCTTTGTGCTGTGTTGGGAGTTAAGTGCTGGAGGTTCTAGAGCGGTCCGGTGCTGGGGTTGTGTGTGATGCTGTGAAATTCTGATTGACAAACAGAGACGCAGAGTGAGAGGAGTGTCTCTGAGGCTGAGCTTGATGGACGAATAAAAAGACAGCGTTGTCCTCTCTGCCTGCTCGCGGCCGGACCGCACGCTGTCTCGTAAAGGAGATGGTCGTTGGAACCAAAAATGCTGGGAGTTACAAAACTCAAGGATACCGCATTAAAAAATTCATCCAGTGGTTTCAGTGTTGAGGATAGGATAGAGGTTAGGGGTCAGAGGTCAGGATGTCTCTGTCATCCGATTAGTTCACTGTGCCTTTGTTAGTTCATTAATATGCTTCTTTAAAAAAAAAAAAATTTGCCTGATCTCAAGTCAAATAGCTGGGTATTGATTAGATTAGACAAGGGCAGTTCGGACGCCACTCAGGAGGCAGTGAAGACCGCACAGGAGAATAACGTACGTAAGGTCATCAGGTCATGTACACAAAAGCTGAACGCAGCCTGAAGAACAGACAATGCTTCACCAACAGAGGAGGCCTGGGAGGACCCGACAAGACAACGACCTCTGTGTTGACATGTAGCTTACGGATATGAACTGGATTCTGTGTAGGCTGAACAGAACCGAACCGGTCCAAAGATAGAATCCTCTGGGACACGGTTATCCATTTAGAATACAGAATCACCTGCAGCCATCAGAGATCCCATCCGGCCGATCCTCGGGGATCCAATTACATTCACGTAGGTCTTGACCATGACACAGCCTATGGAACTGTAAGGAGTGATGGAGCACATTGGACAGGCCATTCAGTAAAACACAGGTGTGGGTGGAAAGGACAATTTTGAGAATGTGCCTCTTTTCACAATAAGTAGCTGTTACCCCCTTGTCTTTTACTGGACTGTTTGAGTGATGGTTTCACTGAAGACGAAGAAACTTGGCACGGGATAAACTGACAGTGAGTGAAATTTTTATCGTTTGGCAGGGAGACAAGGCTTGGTACTATGGGAGAGAACAACAAACACAAAAACACAAGCTGCAAACTCGACTCCCGTCAGTCTGTCTTTTCGTCAAAAGACGGGCTTGGAGTGGAAAGGATGACTTGTCTCCACAGACCTTCTCCCTGTCTAAACAATGCACTTAACCGTGGAATCGCTGCTGTTTTCCAGTCATACAGCTCAGAGTGAAACACAGAACCCCTGCATCAGCCTGCAGTAACCTGCCAAAGCCTGCCGACCAGTTAGTGACTGTGTAGAAATGCTCACGCGAGGATTATGCGTGTCTGTTTATTTCATATTTGCCTTTGGGATGTTTGCAGGGTTGCACTGAAGGAATGTGGTTGTACCCATCTGGCCACGGCCAATATTTGTTTATATTTTTAATAATAATATGAACTTCACTGTGCAATTACTCTACAACGACTACATTCATACATAAAGCGTAAAGAATGCAAACACTCAATATTCTAATTTATTTATGATGTTGCCCATGCTGCACTGAGTTGATGTTTGTGAGACTAACACACACACACACATCAGGTTTAACACTACTTCTAACCGTGAAGCTGAGTGAAATAATGAGTAAGCTGTCTATACACAACCGTCATGCGTTACTGTGACAACGTGCTCTGTCACACGTAGCCGTAGCTTAACTAGCCAGCAGTGCATCCAGGAACGGATGAATCTGTCCATCGACGAAGCCTGTGGAGTAAGAAGGTGAACTATTAATTTTATCAGTGTTATCACTGCAATTCATTATAGAGTGCCAGTCTAAAGGATTCCATCGCATGTTCGTACAGTTAATGAGAATATTTCCATTACATTGTGAGTATATTTGTCACGTCAGTGCGACGAGTCTCTCACAAGACTCTGCCATCCTTCAGTGTGTTTCTCTGACAGAACATGAAAGATTAGCACGATAAACTGCGCTAACCACAAACACCGGCAAAATAAAAGTTCAAAGCCATAACTTACATAACTGTGGTCACTATCGGTAACTACTTCAATTTATCACAGTTGAGAATGTGGCTCTTACAGTTTTCAGAAACAAGAAACACTTCAACATCATGCTTTCACTGTTTTTAAACTCAGTTTTGATTACTGCTGTTTGAATGGAACCATGCAGGTGCAAGGGTTTGACACAGTTTACACATTTGGCATAATCTGTTCTTCTTCGTCTTCTTCTTCTTCTTCATTACAATTCATGTATTTAAAGATAGCGTGGCCCCTTTTTTTTTTCCAGGGGCCAGTCCTGAATTTCAGCCCCGTTTTATGTACATTTCAAGTTATTCTCAGAAACGCTGGATTCATCCCTTCCTCATACGATGCTACATCAGACCAACAGAAGGGGGTACGGCAGCCTAGTTGGACTGATAGGAAACACTGTTTGTTTCTGTTGGAATCAAACACTGTTTGAATTTCAGAAGGAGGATAGCCACCGAGCCTCTCACTCATGTTTTGTCTACAACCCTGGACTAGCACTGGGCCTCAGTGTACCCTAGTCTGCTTTGCCATTTGGTAAGAAATCATGCTTTACTTTACGAGACGCCTGCTGGTTGGCTTCCAGTTTAGAGGCTGCAAATTTACCAATAAGAAATACAATGGACTGAGAGACCGTTGAGCTACAAAATGTCTCCACTGAAGGGTTTTTTTGTTTTTTTTGTTTTTTGACTGTGCTCAGTTCAAACAGCGTTCAAGAGCTCTGCTCTGCACTCTGCCCTGATGAAACCAAACCTTGTGTCAGTGAGAATCATCTGGAACAGGGCTTTGACATGTCCGTCAGTTCACTGACTGTACATGTTCCTTCTGAGAAAGTTAGCAGGTAAGTCTAGACTGACTACAGGCAGAGAAACGGGGCCTGATTGACGTGTGAGAGACTCCATATTAGAGTTCAGGGATAGTCCAATTATACATGGTGCAAAATGATAGTGTGTGAGTGTGTGTGTGTGTGTGTGTGTGTGTGTTTAAATATTTCTTTATCTTTGCTGGCAGCTTATGAAATGAACCTCTGGGAAAATGATTTTTACTCGACTGGATGGGGACTGTGGAAAGAAGCTCAGTACTGAATATGAATGATGGGCCTGGTCATTTTTAAACGCGTTTGGAGCAATAACTGTAATAAACTATTCTATTATGCCCTCTGTGTTTGCATTAGGTTACTGGCAGATATGCAGTGCTTTGTATCATATAATAATCTTTTCTTAAAAACAGACCAAGTGAAGTCTGGCCTCTGAGAGCTGAGCTGAGATAGAGTTAGTGAGGATGTGTTCTTTATTGTTGAGAAATGAGACGAGTTACATCCAGCCTGTAGAAGAAGGAGGAGGAAGCGGATTGGCTTTTGCGTTGTTTCCTCCTATTAATGACCACAGAGACGTTTGTGAAGTTGTCAAGTCGGCCGTAAAGAAAAAAAAGAATCCGTTCTCTTAAACGAGATCCCTGGGCCGTCTGAATTCATCGAGCGTCCTCGCCCCGGAGACGATATCAGCTTAAAATGTCGACTGATATTTTGATCAATAATTTACACGGCCGATTCGTACGGGACCGTCGGAACGTAGCCCCCGCCAGCTGGCTGTTAAAGATGAGCTTTGCCTGCAGTGGAGAGGCATAGGAATGAAAGCTCTGTGCACCCTCGGGGGGGGGGGGGGGGGGGGGGTAGGATCCTCAGCGCCCAGGGCTAATAATGAAGCCCATCAGTGCTATTACTCAAGGGTGGATGGGTGAAGGTGGAGGGGGGTGGGGGTTGGGGGGGGGGGGGGGGGTGCAGCCTCTCTGACACGCTGAGAAGTGAGCGGTTTGAACAACTAACAGCTCACCAGCCAAATGCTAAGTGTCAGAAACAAATAATCTGCCACGCCGCCCGGATTTCTGCCGCTTCACGGCGCCGGCTCCTGTTCCTTCTCTCTTTTTTTTATCTTTATCTTTCTTTTTGCTTTTTGCTTTGAGAATTAGAGAACGGATTTGCATTAAATTCCTCACCGGTTTTTCTCCCCCCCCCCCCCCCCCACACACGTTTCCAGTGCCTTACCACTTTATGTATGCTACGTACGTTCTCACGGCGCTGTGGCAACGTTTGTGGTATGTGTACGTTTGTGCCGTATGCCCCGTGCGGTAAAGGGGAGAAGGAGGAACTGCTTAAAGATAAACTACAGCTTTGCTGGTGTGACAGTGTTCCACTGTGGGCTGCCCTGTCTGATTCATTAAATTCACTTAATGATGTAAAACACCCTTATGCAAGGTTGAGTTGTTTTATTCATCAGTGATGGGTCTGCACAGCAGAAAAACCACCAGGGCTCAATACATCCTCAGTGGTCATAACCCAGATTAACACTGATTTCACACGCTTATCTCTTGTCTCACAGGGACTTGACTCAATAAATGAATGAATTGATAGATAGATAGATAGATAGATAGATAGATAGATAGATAGATAGATAGATAGACAGACAGATAGATAGATAGATAGATAGATAGATAGATAGATAGATAGATAGATAGATAGACAAACATGCTTCATGAACAGGAACTTGGATGAAATATTGTTAAATAGTTTTAGTCTCTGAATTACAATAATTGCATATGAATTTCTTAATAAGTTTTTTATGCAGCTATTTTTAAGACAGCTCTTCAAGTCTACCCCCTCCCCTACAAAAATGGCTTTCAGTGTGTGTTTGTGTATGTGTGTGTGTGTGTGTGTGTGTGTGTGTGTGTGTGTGTGTTTGTGTTTGTGTTTGTGTTTAAAACAAATGAGAGAAAATACTTTATTTTTTCTTTTTTAAATCTATATTCTTAGAGGGGATAAACACAGAAAATAGTTTGCTGATTAAGTATATAATATTTAAGCATGAATAAAACTCGTTGACTCATTAGGTTTACTGATTAGGCACATAGCGTATTCTGAGCAGAATCCTGAGGGTTTCTGTACAGTAGCTTTCTGTAAAGAGAACCCCACAGTCAAGTACTCAACGCTAAGGTTGTCCCAGAGCAGTGAACTTCCTCTGGTACCGCATAAAACTCTACTGTTCACCACAAGAGTATCAGCTAAGTGAAAAAAATGTACTGGAATAAATGACTTGCTTGTGGCCTTTTTTTTAAAAAAACAGTCTTCTTCATGCACTGAAAACAGGCCTACAAAAGGTAAATCAGACAGCCTGCAGATAAACTGAAGGTTTTGCAAGTAAACATTTCAATCTTAAAGCAAACGTAAACTCTTTGCCTCACTAGACCAGCGCATTCCCAAAACAGGCACAAAGCAATTCATGTAAAATAAGTGCTTATAAAATAAATACGCCGTGGTTATTTCAAAACAAATTTGCAAACCATCTTTTCTGCTGTTCCTTGCTTTTCTCTCTGGTCCATTCTTCTTTGTTTGCTGGTTTAAACTTTCATGACATTGAGAACACAAGGCAGTCCAGTGGAGATGGTGGTCCTACATGCGACTTGTGATTGGCTGTGATTTTAATGTATTGCTGGCTGAGTTGACAAGGGTCAGATTTGGGCTACACAGGGGCAAACACTGCGCTCTTTGGCCGTGACCACTGGGGCATGGCTTATTTAAACATATCTATGGCCAGGATACACTGAGCTGGCCAAAATCCACTGACAGCTGGCTTTCTGCTCCTGCATCCATCAAAGAGGTACTCAGCCAAATCGCCACCGTTAAATTAACTCTACAGTCATTTCCATTAGAGTGGCTTCATATTTTTATTTATACACACTAACCATACACAGCTAAACCGGTGCATGACAATATTAACACCCTCAGAGTTAATTAAATTTAACACTGATGATTTTGCTCTGGAGTGTAATCAAGACTTACCGTTTCCTCCTTTGTTATTGTTTTGGTTTTAAATGATCATTTTTAAAATGGAGATACTTATTTGTCCTCATGGGTTTTTTTTTTTGTTTGTTTCAGCTTTAATGTGTGACTGAAGTGAAAGCTAAGAGAGGTTGTGTCTGTGGATGGGGGGGGGGGGGGGGGGGGGGGGGGGGGGGGGGGGGGGTTGGTTAAAGTGTTCTGAGCAGCACTGCAAGGAAAGGAGGAATCAACCTTTACTTTACATTACACTCTATAAAGTGCTAATGCATTTTCTCAAATTACCTCTGCCTCTCTCCTTTCTCCACTCTATGAATTCAAAATATCGCACAAAAAAAAGGGGAAATTGAATCAGAATACAAATGGGATGTATCTGTGTAACAGTTCTTATCTTAAGTGGAAGTGACAAAGGAACAGAGTTTTCCTAACAACTCTACTCAGTGAATTAATTTATCTGTTTTAAAACTGTGTATTCACCTGATTTGATCACATCAAAGATTTGCTACTCCGTTCTGATAGATTAAGACTAAGCTTGTAAGCATAATCTCTTTCATACTGACGGACTGGAGTATGAAAACTAGATGAGGCTCTAATTAGAGCCTTTTCAGTAAATAACTAAGATGAGATTCTGCCCTAGATGAAATGTAAAATGATAAAACAGTTGAACAGAGATCACAAGCCATAGTCAGCGGCACTTGGTGGGTTCAATCATTATTCTCTGTGGATCCTCGTGTGATTATCGGAATTGAATATTTATATATAACAACGCACGTTTCTGGACTGTACAAGACTCAAGCATACAAATAAAAATTCCACAGGCTGACCATACGCGGGACCGTTAACTGTTGATGACGGAGGTCACTGACTTGTCCTCCAATTACTGCCATGACTGTAAACAAGCGAGATATGCATCCCTTCCTTTTCAGTGTATTAGGTCTATTTTTAATCTACGAGGGAAACTGCTCTGTCTGATATTTATGCACCAGTACAAGGGGGGGGGGAAAGAAATATGAGACTGCAGCTGCTTTTGCAGGGTTGTAATGCATTTTCTCTCTCTTTCTCCCCACACACACACACACACACACGCACGCACGCACACGCTGTGAATGATTACCTCCAGATAAGGCGAGAGGGAGTGTGCAGTGTGGCGCGCAGTAGCACACTCAACACCATGATGTCCAGCAGAGGACAAAATGACTGACTCACAGAGGAATACAATAGAACAAGAATCCTCCACAGTCTCTCCTCCAAATAGCTCAACTCTCTTTACTTCCCTCCCCAGACACACACACAACCACCGCCTTAACTATGACTGATACTTAAAAGGGCTGAAAGAATGTAGCGGGTCTATTTATTGATCCATCTGTCCATCTATCTATCTATCTTAACACAAATATGTGTACATATATATATGTGTACACACACACACACACACACACACATATAATATGTGTGTGTGTATGTGTGTGTGTATGTATGTATGCATGTATACAATTTTTTTTTATTGCCCATAGCCTACGTTGAAATGTGAAATGCAAGGTACAGGTGTCTTGAAACAGAGAAGACACCTCCCCAAAAACTTAAGCATCTAAGGAAAAAACCAAGCGCGACTATCAAGTAATAACTCTGTTCCCTTAAGAAGAAATAGCTGTACGGAAGGGGGGGAAATTTCTGTAGTCTCGCCCACTAGGTGGGTATCCGGTAAGTAATTCATTCGTTTTTTTCTCTTCAAGAGGAGATGTGGGGGAAAGGGATGGTTACGGATGGGGTTACGGAAGCAGAAAGGACCCGAGTGAGGTAGAGAGAGTAATACTAAACATCTTGATTACATACTGATAAGCAACCGACAGAGCATGCCTACTCCCTAGTTAAAAATGTTCCACAACGACAAGTTTAGCATTCAACACGTGTCGCGCGAGTGATGAAGAGAGAGAGAGAGGTTGCTAGGTGACGGGGCGTATATACTGAATTTTAACAAAATAACTGGAGAGGGAGAGTGGTAGAGACAGAGAGGGAGAGAGAGAGAAGAGCTAGTCAGCAACATGTAGGCAGGCTGTGTAACGAGAGGTCGAGACTGTGCTGTATGCGTACAATATTTAGATTCAGACACATCAGGAATAAGCTCGTGAAAATGGCCAGCAGCGGTATGGATCTTCAGTGGATGGAGAGCCGTGGGGAGAACAGAGTATCCGGATCCTGAAAACAGTAAGAGGATTGATGTTTTTATGTTTTTCACGCTTTTCGATGGTGTTTGTGAAGTGTTCATTGGTTTGTCCTTCAAAAAGGTAAAACGTTTAGGAGGGTAATCGAAAAAAAATTCTGCGTCAGCGCCAGTCAAGGATCCGCTATGTGGTAAAGATAGCCACTTTGATGGATCGGAGACAACCGGCCGGTGCGCAAGGGGTTTGACCCCTCTGTCATTGATGCGCGTGCACATGATATAGGGAGTCTTTCTGTACAAACTATCACCCAGACACTCTTAACACACGCATTCTACACACACTCACACATACACGCAAACACACACACGCGCGCGCGCACTCATACACACACACACAGACACACACACACACACACACACCAGTCTCACGCATCTCAACGTACCATGCGATGCCTGTTCTGAGAAGGCAATTAATCCCTGGGGAAAAAAAATACGTAACCTATGTGTATGTGTGCCGGGAGACATCACATTAAGGTCGATCGAATTCTCTCTGTCCGTTTTTGGGCTTTGTCCTGGTATTTGTCCTTCCAACCGATCTGATGCCTTCCAGAATACTTTGTGTCATTCATGTCTGTGTTCAGTATGTATTCAGAGTTCTGAATGTTTAAGGAATCGATCATTACGCTGTCTGTAATCACAGTTCGAATGCGCACATCAGTAAGACACAGAAGGACAACCGTTTTCTCCAAGTGCATCGCTTAAGTATATGTTGTCTCTGTTTTCTGTGAAGAAAATTTTCTTGAGACACAATAGAACAGCATTCACATTGCATAAGCGCAGGCCACAGTGTCGTGTGTCCTTGTATTGAAAATGATGGCACAACTAAATCCTGTTATTTTTGATTCATAATTACCTGTTAGGAAATGGTTGAAAAACTTTGAAAACATTAAAAATAGTCTTAAATATACCAAACAGGACTGTACCTTAAACCTCAAAATGCAAACCTCATGTCAGTTAATTATGACTGAATAGTGATGATCTGATAAATCATCAAAACATAGCTGTCATAACACAATAGCCCTTTATAACTGACATCGGGGCTGTTTCCTCTCTCTTCTTTGGGTAAATGTGGTACTAGATTGATGCCACACAGGCTTGAGAACTTCAACAGCTTTCTGGTTGTTTCTGTCAGTGAAATGTCTGATTCTGAGAGAACCCACTTAGTTGTGGTTTATGCTGGGTAATTGGTATCCCTGACTGTAGTCCTCCTCCACCTCCCTTCCACTCCACTCCGCTCCTCTCGTCTCCTCTCAGATGGAGTCGAAACGAGGTCTTGTGGAAAGCTGCCTGGGAATTTCATTTTGAGAGCATGGTTGTGGTGGATGTGTCCCAGAGGAAGTCTCTTCTCAGTGGGAGCCTCCTGAAGCCCTGTCTGATGGATCTAAAGGTGGCAGAGTGGTGTTTGGGCTTTGGGGGTAAAGAGGGGGGGGGGGGCATTGCTCCCAGAGCTTGTCTGCTTCAAAGCCCCTCTGCTCTAGGATACATCTGTCGCATCCGCGAGCGAAGCTGGCACCAAACTAATGTTTAAGCCTCAGTTAAATTAACCCAACTTCAGATGGAAAGAGCGCTATCACAAGAGGAAGCTGCGTCATGAGCTTTGCTGAGAGTCTGTGTGTGTGTGTGTGTGTCTGATGGGGTGGTCATTTCTGGAATGTTTCAGTCACTTGGATCAAGCTTGTGGGAGTGTGTGTGTGTGTGTCTATGTGTGTGTGTGTGTGTGCGTGTGTGTGTGTGTGTGAGTGAGTGTGCACATGCATTTTCAAGCTCTCTCTTGGATTCTTTGCCAGACCCCAGCTGCTTTGATAAGGCACCTCCTACGTCCAATGCTGTCATGTCTATGCATCATAGCTGTGTTACATCATTCAAATCCTGGGCTCAAATTGCTTGCCGTTTTTCACCCCGCTCTTGCTTACCAATACAGAGAAAGGCATGATGAAGAAGCTCGCCAGTTTGACAGCTCAACATCGTTAACAGACAGTCCTCGTGAAGAGAACACTATAGTGTAAACATTTTTCCATAGAAATCCCACATTCATCCTGGAACACTTTTCCAAAAGAGACTCCCGTGTCAGGTGTGTGGTTTTACATATGAGAAAGCCGTGTCAGTTATCCCGTGGCTCATCCTGAACCAAATGCTTCCTTTCTAACAGTGTGTGATTCCAAAGTTTTCAGTAGAGCACAGTCTATCCTTAATGTAAGCTCCAGAAAGATCAGAGCCAAGGGGCTTATATTAAAAGTATTAAGAAACATGTGAGGAACAAAGCTACTCCGAAGAACATATTACCCGTGAAACGCATTCATTAAGCAGGTATGGCTTTTTCTCCAGGATTAAGCTAAAAATCTAAAGAGCGGTTATTTCACCGCAATCAAAATGTAGGCAACAGAGTAAACGCAACTGTTACTCTCAGCCACTGTGAGGCAAAACTGTCAAAATAAACATTTAAAGGTAACACCTGAACTGCAGAACTGCTGAATATGAGGTATTTGACATAAAACACAAATCTTAAAGCGGGTATGTCTCTGAACAGAGGTGGGCCGTATGCTGATGTATTTTCTGTCTTTCTCTCAGGTCGGCTGCGTGAGAAACCACTGGAGTGTAATGAATGCTAGCTCCATTCTGATGAGTTACAGTTCAATACCATCTCTCTGACTAAATCTTTGACGCACTCTCTCGATGATCTGCGGCTATGAAAGTCTTTAAAGAGGAAGAGCAGCCTCTCTGTCCCTGCTTATGGCGTCGTGCAGCTTAGATTGATGTCCTTGATTAAATCTGGGTATGACCCACTGCTCCCATGGCCTGTCCTCTATCCAGGAGAAATGGCACCTTCGTTTGACTTTAATGGAAAGCTGAAAGGATGCGTTGGCCATCGCGGGATAAACGACACGAGAGGAGTGGAGAAAATAAGGAGCGGTTCGAAAGTGCAATACGTTCCGTTTCCCGATGTTCATTGACCGGCTTCCGTCACTCAGATATACTCTTCCATTTTTATTCGCAGCGTAAACCGTGAATGCCTGATTGGCTGAGCTAGATGTTTTTTGGGGTTTTTTTTTTCACCCAACAGGAGCTTAGATTTACGGCTACATTAATCTATCGGTTACAGTTTGATTTGGGTTTAAACATCTGCTTTTAATCGTTTAGCCTAATTCTCGAGCGAAATGAGAAGCAGTAAATGACTGTCTTTAGATGTTCATGTAGAAATGTATTCTCCTGTAGATGACAGACAGCCTGGTCACAGTGTATCGTGGTTAAGGGAAATGATTTTATTTTTATTTTATTTTTTTCTTTCTACTAAACATTTTTCCTCCTCAGTTTAAACTGTGCCCCCCCCCCCCTTTTTTTGTGGCCTGCAGCTTGTGGGCTTTTTCGGTGTTACGCCACAGCTGCGGAGGGTTGGAGCTATGGAAGTACGAGTGCGTTAAATTGAATCCTGTTGAAAGGATGACGGCTTGTACTGTCAGCTCTCAAGGTTGCACAGGATTTGTCAGCCTGCTATGCAAAGTGAGATTTAAAAACTGACAGTATAGCACCTCACCCAACAGTGTGAGACTGTTAACGATCATTAACTTCAGCCTAAGCCTCCTTTTCCTCTTCCTCTCTCTGCTGCCACGTCTCACCCCGGTTTGGTTTTTTTCTCTCTCTTTTTTTTTTTCTCCACGGAGTAAAAAGCGGAAGCTCCAATCAGAAATATATTTAACTTTGCCTTCAATACAACAGGTAGCATTTGGATTAAAACTTTATTTGCATGTAGTTGGCATTTCAGAAGAACGTCAGGTTACACCTGTTCCTCTCATCGGTAGACAGCTGTAGTTTTTTTTTTTTTTTTTTTTTTTTTGTAATGTTGGCCCTAGCATGGTTGTGGGGTGAAGTGAAGAGAACATGGCTGTCTTTTAACAGTATTAATGTTTCTCTCTGACGCTCCAGTGTTGATGTCAATATGTTTATTTCAATACTCGTGTGGTTAATTATGGTAGATGGTGTCACCTGTGTTGGAGGAGGCGCTAGCTAGCCTCTCTCCAACCTCCATCCATGCTGCTCCCTTGTGCTGGAGTGAATCACCTAGACTGAAGTAGCTGTCACACAAGGAGGATACTTACAAGATCATTGGTAATTGGACAGTGCAATTGGGGTGAGAAGGGGAAAATCGATGAAAGGCTAGGAAAAAAAAGTGATATGAATTCCGTGGTCCAGTTTGTCCTCTTGTGCATTGGATGTTAAAGCTCTCCCCTGCACCAAAGTTCAAATCCACGCTCTCAGATGCGTCTGGAGTGAGGGCATACGGCCGAACTAATGAAAAATTTACGTTAACTATCAAGTCGGAGAATTAGCCACAGTGAACAGATTACTTTAATAACCTTAGAAGCCCAGTGACTGCTCACTGATGAACTCCCCCTCATGGTCCATACGACTGCGTACAATACTCATCAAAATTCTCATAACATAAGACTTGACCCTGCTATCCACTTTTCTGACAGAGTCGAGTGTTCTCTCTTCACCAGGTCGACCTCAGCAGGGTGGAACAGGAAGGCTCAGTGTTGGAAGCACAAGCTGACCTAGCCACTCACACTAGCACTAACACTGAGTATGCCAGGCGGATTCTAACACATTAACACTAACACTGAGTATGCCAGGCGGATTCTAACACATTAACACCAACACTGAGTATGCCAGGCGGATTCTAACACATTAACACCAACACTGAGTATGCCAGGCGGATTCTAACACATTAACACTAACACTGAGTATGCCAGGCGGATTCTAACACATTAACACCAACACTGAATATGCCAGGCGGATTCTAACACATTAACACCAACACTGAGTATGCCAGGCGGATTCTAACACATTAACACCAACACTGAGTATGCCAGGCGGATTCTAACACATTAACACCAACACTGAGTATGCCAGGCGGATTCTAACACATTAACACCAACACTGAATATGCCAGGCGGATTCTAACACATTAACACCAACACTGAATATGCCAGGCGGATTCTAACACATTAACACTAACACTGAGTATGCCAGGCAGATTCTAACACATTAACACTAACACTGAATATGCCAGGTGGATTCTCATACATTAACACCAACACTGAGTATGCCAGGTGGATTCTAACACATTAACACATTAACTGTCAACTCTTAGACATGTCAACATGTCTTTTGTCTTTATTTGTATATTCACCATCACGTTACACGTAGAGAACGCACAGCCAGTAATTTGGTTTACTCTGGAAGATTTCCGAGGAAAACGCAGAATGCTGTGGAAAAGTGTAGGCACTGTAGGTTTTTCTCATGGTCATTACTCCGGCAGAACTGAGGCAACAACAGCAGCCTGGATGAGGTGACTCACCTATATGATATTTAAATGCGCTCTCTCTCTCTCTCTCTCTCTCTCTCTCTCCCTAAGCACTATAGAGTCTTTGCTTGGCAATAATGGCCGTGCTTTGCGCTGGTGAGCAGTGTGTGACAACCAGTCTTTTTACGCCACTCTTCTAAACGCCCTGAAGAGTAACGATATCTTACAGCCAATCAGTGCAGATTAATTATCCCCCCCACCCCACCCCACCCCCCTTCCTCAGCCACACCACTCAATACAGGTTCAGAGACCTGACTGTGTATGGTCAGTTCATATGTTCACCAGCCCAAATGTTGTTCAAGGACATTAACTCAACTCCATTAACCTCAGTATCCAGGTTTTTGTAACCTTGACTCCTACTGATTTCTTGTAGTTTGTATCAATGTTTTTATGGGGGGGTCTTTTTTAGTCTGTGTTGGGCTTACACTTGGTCCAGCGTACCCAAGCATGGAGTTAATTATTTGTCTCTTGTTGAAAGAGAAGGAGAATTAAAACAGGATTTTGTTTTATTTGAGCTGTTAATTCCATTTTGCTTATCAAGGACACGGTTTAGCGTTTCCCTCCTCCTGTTCCGGCCATAGTAATTCCCCTTTTGTCCAGATGTAAATGGACGTAGCCCTGTGCAGTCCGGCCCAGCTGAGCGAAGCATTCAAACGTGCTGAGCCAAGGTTCCAAGTGAGACAAAGGAGGCTCTTTTCTCCGTGGGCTTAGCGTTAGCACGGAGCAAAGTTTTTTTTTTCTGAAGACCAGAAACATTCCCCATACCTGGTGCCCCGTTCCCTCTGCTGTTGAGAGACACTCACATGTCCTGCTAAGCCCTTCATACCTCTGGGAGCAGTGCAGATATGTTTAAGCCACCTTTTGGGTACAGTGTGGTACAGTACTGTGTGTACTGTAGCGTTTTTTTTTCTGTTTGCTGATGTCTCGATGACTGTGACCCTGAATGTAATGTAGTGTGAGCGTTGGCTAAGGCTGCTGTGGAGAACCGATGAACACGTCAGGACCGCTGGGACCGGCTCGGTCCGGAACCCCTGTCACTGCCACGCTGTCTTACACCGCTCACGGCCGAGCCATACTGCCGTAAACCTGCAACAACAACACGACAGACATTCCTTTTTCGGGCAGAACAAAATGTGATGATCTGCTATAACAGGTCGGTTGTTTACACATTGGCTCAGCCCTGATTGTTGTCACGGTTATAAGAGCTGTTGTCACACACACACATCCTGTAACATGAGCCGCTTTCGCTTGCGTTCAAACAGTTCGACCACTATTTTTTGGCACGTATCTGACCCAGGACTTGAATCCACGCGGTGAGAATCGGGGGCTCCGTCGGGACAGACTGACAGCGCGTCTGGACCGGTGCAGGCTTTGGTCGGTTCTGACCGCGCTGTGATAAAGTCTATGGTTCTGTTGTAATGAAATGAGATGTGGGATACGCGGCAGGAGCCTATCCTCTGGATCATTACTCATCATAAATTCCTCTGTTTTTCAGCATCTTCTCACGCTGTAACAGCAGCCCTAGCCATAAGCGTACCATCCCACACAGAATGTCACAACCTGGCCTCCATGCTCACTCCACTGCTACTCTGACTCTTCCTCTTTTAATGTCACAGACAATATTGTCTTTTTAAAGCCTTTTTTTCCTTTTCTTTTTTTTTTTGCATTTGGAATGCTCAGGTAGACGAGATCGGTGGTAAGTCTGACTCTCTCACGCTGCGGTCAGCCTAGGAAAGGTGAGGAAGACTACCGCGCTCTTCCTCCTCTGCGTGTGAGGCCCGACTGCAGCCAGCGCCTCTTCCTGCCGCGTGCTGCGTAGCGTCGGTGAGAATGACAACGCGTGTGATCCACAGAGAGCTATTTGCATACCTTCAAATACGCGGGAACCTTAAAGCCCTCTGTGACCACTGACCGGCAAGGGCAGGAAGAACGGCTCTGGACGACTCGTCCTCTGGAGAAGACAGAGAGAGAGTTGTGTTCCCTCTCACGCCAAGCCACAGTGGGCGAGTGCGTCCAAGCCGTGATTCAAACCGCACATTTTAGATGTAGGCTTCACCTCTGCGCTGTTTTGAAAGAGCCCCCTGTTCAGACGCAGCAGCTCCGGGGGCCCGTGTCGTCTTTGTTTTGTAGCTCACGAGAACGAACTGTTTCGTCACAGATCTGATGCAAGTCCGGAATAAGAGCAGTTAGAGGGGAGAACAGAAGAGAGAGATTCAGACGTTCCTGTTACCTTCACTGCGTTTCATCTCCGTTCATCTTTTAAATCAGTAGAGCAGTCGGTTATACCGTCAGACGCGGAATGTGTGTGTGGCTGTCACACAGCGTGTCGTACAGTTATGTGTGCGCGCCGTGAACGTCGTAGAAGACGGACGTTAGCTTTATGTCTCGGAATCATTTCCATGACACCACGTTCAATAGAACAAACAGATCGATTCTTTTTTCTTTTTCAATCTTATCAGTCCAACTCTGTCTGTCTTAATAGCCTGCAGTCGTGCTTTATGTCGCAGGAAGAGATGAGCTCCACCGTAGCCCAGGGGTAACCCAGCGACAGCGGTAATAGATGCGGCACTTGGCCAGTGTGAGGGAATTTTGTGGTATTTTCACTGACGGTTTGCGCTGTGAATGTCGCCTGGAGAAACTGGTGACGGTCTAAGACGCTGAGTCCATCTGTATGGTGGCAGTAGACCCCTGGGTCTCAGCCATGGAGAGATTGCGCCTGATGTCCCTAAATATCAGCTCATTAACGCCCACTAATGGGACTGGGGCTAAAAAAAAAACAAAAAAAAAAACATTCTCAGTCTTTGGAAATTAGAGTCTGGGGCTCTGAGGTGTTATGAGAGAGACAGAAAGACACATACAGACGTTTTCTTTTTTTTTTTTGCTTGTTTTTTTTTTTCTTACAACCTCTGTGTACCTCATCCTCATCAGCGCCACTGTCCTTGGTTTGTCCTCGCCTTTCTCCTTCATCTCACATCGTGTATTTCTCTCTCTCTCTCTCTCTCTCTCTCTCTCTCTCTCTCTCTCTCTCTCTCCCTCTCTCCATCCCTATCTCTCTCTCCCTCTCTCTCTCTCTCTCTCTCTCTCTCTCCCTCTCTCTCTCTCTCTCTCTCTCTCTCTCCCTCTCTCCATCCCTATCTCTCTCTCCCTCTCTCTCTCTCTCTCTCTCCATCTCTCCCTCTCTATCTCTCCCTCTCTCTCTCTCTCTCTCTCTCTCCCCCTCTCTCTCTCCCTCTCTCCCTCTCTCTCTCTTTCTCTCCCTCTCCCTCTCTCTCTTCCTTCCTCTCCTCCTGCTGTTTTGTTTCATATATATGACACTCCAACTTCCCATCTGTACTTTCTAGAACAGTCCGGCACCCCCTCCTCTGTCCCCTCGGTTTTAAAGCTAATGAGGATACTGATTGTTAAGAACGCTGGTATGAAGGTCGCGGTCGTGTCTGGTGATTGCTTTCCACACACTGTTGAGTGTGCTTTGCCAGCTTCACATGCGTGTGTGTGCATTGTACACAGTCAAAGCAAGGTTTGCTTTGAATTATCGCCCTGCTTTACTCTTCTCTGTCTGTTTCTGGAGAGACCAGATGAATCTGCTCTATAGCTCCCATGCATTTTTCAACTGCTGTTTGGACAGCGACCTGTAAAATGCTAATGGGAGGTGCAACTTTTTTATTTGATCTAAACATATGTTTTTCTTTTTATGGGTGTTTTGATGACTTCTCTGCCTTTGACTGTCTTTGTGCTTTGGGGCTGGGCTTATTTCCCCACAGAAAAAGGACTCTTACACGCTGAGGAACATGCAGAAGGTAAAACGCTTTTGCTGAAGTCAATTGAAAAGCGATGCTCTTCATTTTTGGCAGCTTCAGGAACGGAAGAGCGTCGTAGGCGGTCAAGTGGCACGGGAGACTTTTTTTTCTTCTTTTTCTTTTCTTTTCTTTCTCTCTTTCTTTCTTTCTTTCTTTCTTTTTTACTTTCTTGGGACCCAGTGGTCTACAGAGACACTTGCACCGTTATACCTCTTTAAATAAAGAAAGACCCCTTTTTAACCCCACATTCAAAACGATCATTAAACACGTCTAATCACTGGGCGTGTCCCACAGGACGGACGGCGCTCTTGTCTGTGCAGGTCCGTGCGAATGCGACAGACACAGCGCTGGGTAGCTGGGCGAGCCGGGACCAGAACATGGCCGCCGCCCTCTCCACAGCTGCATGAAATTTCCTCTCTCTCAGACCCGGAGTCAAGCCGTGCCGTGAACGACGCTTCTGTTCTGACCCGTCCCAATTTTCCTGCTTTTCAATTTTCAGAAATGTTTTTTCTTTTTGTTTTTGTTTTTTTGTTTATTTTTTTCATTACTGAGCACTGTCATCACACAGTTGGTTAGAAAGAGCACGGTACATATCGAACATAAGAAACAGACCGTGGAGAGACAAAGGGGTTTTGTGATAAAAATCTCACACTTACGTGAAACATCCTCTTTGTCGAGGCCTTTACAAATCGATTGTGTCGGTTTGCCGCGTCTGCGGTCAGCTGCACTGACACGTGGACGGACGTTTTGGCACGCGGCTCCCGGCGGCACGGTTACGAAGAGGAGGAGGTGGAGGAGGAGGAGAAAAGAGGGATGGATGCCCGGAGTGACAGAGGATGTTGGGTGCACAAAGCCACTGGAGAGTAACACTCCAAACCCCCTCATTTTAGG
>NC_044506.1:21514450-21529450 GCF_902362185.1 Chanos chanos | reverse complement strand
TGGGACGGGAGCCACAGGTAACCACACGCGTTCATCTGCACAATTAACCAAGAGCTGAGATCACACTGCAAATGTCCAAACAGTTCCCAAAGTCGGTTCACTGCATTCTGAAGTCAATTCGATGCCATCTAAAGTCAGTTCTCTGCATTCTAAAGTTAGCTCACTGCACTATAAAGTCAGCTCACTGGACTCTAAAGTCAGCTCTCTGCGTTCTAAAGTCAGTTCACTGCATTCTAAAGTCAGCTCACTGCATTCTAAAGTCAGTTCACTGCATTCTAAAGTCAGTTCACTGCATTCTAGTCAGCTCACTGCATTCTAAAGTCAGCTCACTGCATTCTAGTCAGCTCACTGCATTCTAAAGTCAGCTCACTGCATTCTAAAGTCAGCCCACTCCATTCTAAAGTCAGCTCTCTGCATTCTAAAGTCAGCTCACTGCATTCTGAAGAGATCAAGTGGGTTTTATCTAACTTTTACCTATGAGGACGGGTTTGACAAAAACACAACCCACATACAGTTGTTCAGAATAACAGCACTGAAGCGGAGGCATTTGACAACATACTTTCTGGACCTGAAAGGTCAGACCAAAGCATCTTCTCTAGTAAAAAAAAAACAACCCCTACCCCCCCAAAAAAAAAACAGGCCAACAGAAACCCCCCCTGAAATGACAGCTTTGAAAGGATGTACCTCCACAGGTTTATGGACTGGAAAAGTTTTCTTAACATGTGCTGCTTGTTTTATTACAGATAGGTAAGTTACCTGATTACACTCATATACAAACAAACAAACAAACAAACAAACTTACAAAATAGTCACATAATATTTTTTTTTTAGTGGTGAATATTTGATCATTAAATGAGCAGCGGAAGAAAACATTCTAATTAAAGAATGAAGGTGTGATTAAAATGAAATATGAAACATATTTTATATTGCTATGCTCTGAGTATTCTGACTAAAGGCACCTGGGGGGTATTCTAGAAAGCAGGTTTAATGAAAACTCCTAATAGAAAAGCCCTGTGGCTTTGTTTTGATAGGAGAATGAAGCCATAAGGCTCTTCTATTAGGAAGTTTACTACTTACTCTGACTTAACTAACTCTGAGTTTTCACTAAACCCACTTTCTGGAACACCCCCCAGGCATGACACCATTGAGAAATTACAGAAGATGATCCATAAAACATTAGATACTGTGGAAGGATAGTGCTCTGTACACAAAGGTTTGTCTCTCACATATCTCTTTTGTGTGTAAAAATGGACTTGTCTGGTTCAGTGTTGTGTTTAGCAGCTGTATAGTGTATTTAATATTAGAGAGTAACAGGTTGTTCGGGCGGTATGACATTCGTAGAACGTGGATTGGGTGTCAGTGATTTCTTTTTGGAGCAGCTATTGGATTAATGTTTACTTCTGATAAATGAATGTTGAAAAATGCATGATCTTGTCTTAGATATTCCATGAAGCATGATGTCTCAGGGACCTCCATAACTTGAGACGAATGTCAGGACTGTCCAATAAGAATGTTCCTCAGGGACCTCCATAACTTTAGACGAATGTCAGGACTGTCCAATAGGAATGTTCCTCAGGGACCTCCATAACTTTAGACGAATGTCAGGACTGTCCAATAGGTATGTTCCTCAGGGACCTCCATAACTTTAGACATATGTCAGGACTGTCCAATAGGAATGGTCCTCATGTTCTCATTCTCTTATTGATCAGTTTTAACTTCTGGCTCCGCCCACTCGAATACCCTCGCATTTTTTAAAGTGTGACCTCTCTGTGACCTTTGCTCAAGTCTTCAATTTATTTTCTGATGCTGCAAATGGTTTGAAGTCTCTACAACAGGTAAGCTCTTTTTTTAGGGGCACAGTGAGACTCCAGATGAAAATAATGGTGGTTTTTTTTTTTCTTTTTATCTCGGGTCGTACAACGGGCGGAGTAAGAAACCTGGGGAGTTTCTTACACTTGTTGAGGAAACTAAATCCTTTTTTCAGCCTTTTCCTTACAAAGAGCACAAAATTAAATCTGGAATTGCGATAGAACAAAAATACATTTAAAAAAAAAAAAAAATTAATGAAATCAGTGGAGTATCTGCAGACCTGAATGAACGGTTCAGACACTCGCACCCTGGACTGATGTTTCAGTACTTGTCAGAACAGCAGGGCCACGCTGCGATATGTAAGAATTTTAGTCATACGGGATTTTTTGTTTGTTTTTTTTTAATGACCAAAGATTTGTCAGCTCCCTGACAGCTGGAGGTCATCGTGACGGTCAAGACCTGCTATGCTGGTGTGACTGTTAGATTGAGGTGAAATGATGTAAAATGTATATGTTCAGGCATTTAAACTCATTCACTCATCTGTGCTCCACAGAGGAGCTACGAAGGTGCCTCTTCTATGAGGGGAGATTAAGAAACTGAGAAACACCCTTGGGGAAGCTTCGTCCACGCATGAGACAACACGTCTCAAATGATAATCATTAAAGAGTTCGTGGACTTTGTGAAGTGAGTGGGGTAACAGATTTTTTTTTTTAATGTTTCAGTTCATTTTCATGAATTAAATATATGAATTCTCATCCACAAGAGAATGGTGTTCTTTCTAAAAGAAGAATTGTAGTCAGGCAGAAAAAAAAAAAGGTAGTTGGAATTATCTGACAACACTGTCTGAATGTCACTGGCTGAGTCACCAGATTCCAGCCCTGCTCTCACGCTTCTTCTTATACACCCTTTTTTTTTTTTTTTGGATCATTGGAATTTGATCATCACTCATTTCTTGTGAACTCAAACTCTCTGTTCTCTTTTTAAAGGTTATTCTTTGGTTTTTGACTGACTTCATAATTCTTTCTAAAAAATCTTCACTTGCATCTTCAACTAATCTGCGGGAAGTAGCGGTGTGTGGCCTGTTTTGTGGTACTGATGAAGTCTTTGACCGAGAGCTTCACCATGGCTACATGCAGAAAGGGTTTACTTTGGTTAAAAGATGCCCCACTTGACTGACGATTCATTTTTCCTCTAGTTTATTATACGACAAGTTGAAAACCATACTGGTTGCCTCGGCCTCGTGTTAGAGTCACTCCTGCTTGATGTTCGTTTTCCAGCGCAGGTAACGTGTCTTGGAGAATGCTAATTGAGTTTAATGTTGATCTATGTCAACTCTAAACGCTGACTCATGGCTTGCACCCCTCAGTTGTTCTCTGGATGTTTGTAATAGCTGGGTCTCTGCGGTTGTATCAGAGAGTGATGCTAAAATTAGTTCAGCAGACGAGCACGTTTTCAGCATCCTAGAATGTCATTTTGTAGTCTTCATTTATTATTAATGTATAAACCCCCTCTTATCACACAACCCATCCACTACACTCATTACCAGCTCTGAGGAGTGTGTGAGATCAGAAGAGTTTGATCAGCAGCGTGTGTTTGCTGCTGCTGGCGCTGCGCTGTGTGGGAGATGTGATCATGTACGCTTGTCCCAGGCCATCAGACCACTCCGGCCTTAAAAGACTGTCTAACATGGTAAAATACATTAAAAAAATGGGTAACTCAATCCCAGACGAACAGCTACAGTTTCACTTTAACAGCACATGTGAATGCCAGACCTCTACGCTTAACCTACAGAATGACGGTCGCTGTCCACAAGGTTGGTTGGTTTCAGTCCACATGGTGACCGGTGTGAATCTGCTGCAGTCTTACGTTTCATTTTTTATCTGATTAGCTATCCATATTAAAGGCCCTGGCCAGTTAAAGCCTGTAGCGAAGGTCTCACCATCACCAGATGAATATGTGAACTGATGTTTTTTTTTTTTGTTTGAGTGGCTTTCCTTCCCTGACAGTTCTCCTTGCGTCATTGTGTTGCGTCCACGCTCTGCTTGTTTCGTGTGATGTTTCGAGATGCATCTCGGCGTGTGAACATCAGTGATATGAGGTTTTCTGATCTGCACTTCTGATAGTCATCCATCTACCCTGCAGTGTCAAGCAGTCGCAAACCATGGCAAATCGGTACGTCATCCTGGAGTGTCCCACATTATTCACTGTACCAGGAAAAGAAAAAGGAGATGAGATGAGAGATAAGGGTGTCTACTTCATACATAGACAAGGCTCAGAGCTTATATCTCCACAGACAGCTGTGTGCACTGCGAAGCCTCTCAAACGTAAGTCAGAAAGTTAGTGGATTTATTAGCGTGCTGTCCCTGAAGGCAAATGCTCTGTTGACAGCGGTGACTGAAGCAGTGTAAATACTCCATTCCGTGACTTCACGTGGGTGTTTTTCTTCTTCTTTTTTTTTTTTTTTTTTAATATTGAGAGACTTTGACGTTGTTTGGCTGAATTGCCGTGTAATTGTTGATTAGTTGGTTTGCTGGCTAGTCTTTACAGGATTTTCTGGAATGTTCTAACTTTAAATTTTTGCTTTATGACACCTAAAAAAAAAGAAGTAAAAAAAAAAAAAGTTATCAGCAATGTTACTTTAGCCACTAGAGAAACCCTACATTCTTTCTGGCGAGCAGTGGCGAGATTTTGTTTGCCTGTAACGTACTGATGACAAAACGACATGATTAATAAAGTTCAAGGTTCAGTGTACTCACGGGGTTACTCGTTTATCGAAAATCACGATGTTAAGTGTAAGAACCTGACAGATAAAGTATCTATCCTTAGATGATAGATGATCTTAATGTCAGAATTAGGTGTTAATGAAGCATTACGCAACTACTTCACCTTTGTTGACCTTAAAACTTGTATATCTTCATTCTTTAGTAATGTCATAATTGTCTGTTAATTAAAAAATTATGACGGAGTCGTCGAAAAATATTAATCATGTCAAACCATGTTTGGCTTCAGAAAATGACTGTTTGATGTTACTTGGCCAAAACTTGATTTGCGTTGCTATCACCAATAAGCCTCAAAGAAATGCCATACACCTGCACAGACATGATTTAAAGAAATGTCATACACCTGCACAGACATCCCAGCCGGCATTTCAACGTTTATTCAAGGTTGAGTCAACGTCATGGACCAAGGTTGAATCACGAATCATTTGAATCATTTTTTTTTTCAATTTTGAAAATCGAACCAACGTTGATATCACGACTTTGTTTCAACATCTTACTTTTCAACATTGGTGAATATAAGGTCTTGTGTCGACACTGAATTAACGTTGAATTAAGTATTGATTTTGAAAATCGAATCAACATCGATATCGCAATGTTGTTCCAACGTCTTTCTATAAAGCATCAATTATACTAGAGGTTCAATTTTGTTTTCATTCTGAATTAAATTTACTAGTATATTTAATTACACTGTCGTGTGATACTGCACAATGATAGTCACATACACAGAAGAACAATATAAAACAAAATGGAATTCACAGCAAAGAACTTTATTTAACAGTCAGCTGCTTCATTTAAAAACAGGACAACCAGACTGATACCTCTGGCTACACTTCACCAAAATGGTGACGTCCCAAATTACTATCTGTAATCTACATAAAAACTTAAGACATAGAAACAGGTATCCCAATAACAACAGTAATCATCTCCCAACACACATCTACTTCGAACACGTTGTCTGACAACAAACAAACAGTGAAACTTGCCCAACAGGGCAAAAGGGGAGGGGCCAATGGCCACTCTCCAACGCTGCAATATTAGAACCTAGTTTGCAATTGGATCAACATGACAATACTGTCTTAATCAGGAAATTACTGTAGGCTACACATCATATGTTTTCAGTGTAATTGTTGTGTGTAATGCAACTTGCTACGCATAACTTGCAATACTACCATCCCTATACTATAAACACAAAAATAAACATCTCTAAATAAGTCAGTAGTAAACCTTGAATATGATCAAATGAGACTCCCTGGAAAAAGATATGACACTTTCCTGAATAAATATAAGGGAGAGCAGCTGTTACAATTTTCTTTTGCTTATTGTTGAAGACATTATGTTGATTCAACGTACAGATCTTTCAGCGTTGAAATTTCAATGTTGATTTATAAGTATTTTGTTAACATTTCTACAACTATTAGCGTTAAATGTTGTTTTAGTGTTTTTTCAATGTTGTAGCAACAACTGACATTATTGCAACCACATTTCAACATTGAAGGTCGGTCATGTGCCAGCTGGGATGATTTAAAGAAATGCCATACACCTGCACAGACATGATTTAAAGAAATGTCATACACCTGCACAGACATGATTTAAAGAAATGCCATACACCTGCACAGACAAGATTTAAAGAAATGCTATACACCTGCGCAGACATGATTTAAATAAAAATGCCTTACAACTGGATAGACAATTTTTTTTAAAAGAAATGCCATAAAACCAGATAGACAAATTATTTTTAAAAATGATCAAACTTGATGGCATTGACCTTGCCAGCTGGCTAACTAACCAGTTGTTGGTCTTGTCCCATTATCAGGTGCTACTGTCAAGGACCCAATCTCTCCTTAGTGACCGTGGGTAGTCACATTATAGACACACAATTAAGGTGAACAGGTGCATGTCGCGTCATAGCTGCTTCTATAATGATGTATTTTATCATCACTGGAACACTGTATTGACCAGTTAGCATCCAGTACTAGAACTATCCGCTTTACAAGTTAAATTGAAATATTTTGTATGAAAACTATTCTTTTGAAAAGGCGTGTGTGATGCAGGAAAAGGACATTTTAATAATCCAGTCACTGTAATGTGATTACTGAAGTTTGAACTGTAATGCTTTAGTTTACTTTGTTATGGAGGAAAGAAATATAATTACAGTAACACTTTAATTTGTAATGCCTTACCCCCGACACTGGCCACAGAATTATAGCATGAAAAAACATGGCTGCATTAAGGACAATTAAAGTAGGAACAGTATAAAAATTGTTGAATGTTGAACAAATCTGAGGAGGGTAAGCACCATGGGGGAGTTTGTGTTTTTGTTTGAGAGGACAGGTAATGAGCTCTGAGGAGAATGTGGTTTAGGAAAGTGGCCAAGATTTATAGCATGCCCTGCACCCCACTCCAACATTAAAAACCAAAAAACTCACCCTGCCCAAACCGTGGCATTAACTCAGGTGAGAAGAAGGCCTCTGAGCTATGTGTGTGATGGACAAAATTCAGATCCTCAAATTGAACATCACAGAATTGCGATAACCTAAAGCAGACATGACTCTGTAATTACCGGTCGCGATAAAGGGACTTCTTTCACTTTTTCTCTTTCAGTCCCTCCCTCCATCCTCTCTCCCATCTCAACCAGGTGCCCCGTGGCATCTTCAGTCAGGATGAGAGAGGTTTTGGAACGTGACTGAGAAGGTCCTGTGTGTGAAAACACACACACCCTGCAGACCGGCACGCGGGAGCCTATGACTGCTGAGTGAACGCAGCAAGGAAGGGCCTCCCCAAGCCCAAGCCTCTCCATCCAACTCCCCTGTCTCCCCAGCTTCTCCCCAGGGTCACCCACCGCCCTCCATGGGATGTTGGGGAAGGGCTTGGGGGTGTACAAAAGGGTGGGGTGGGGGTGGGGGTGGGGGGCTGTTTTTGAAGCATGTACCCTGGAACTGGTGCGCCCACAAGCACACCCCACCCCTCCAGTCACTGCGTGTGTCTGTCTGTGGGCCCTCGAGGAGGCGTCTCACCAGCCTGTGCCCTGGCATGGGCCTGGCACACAGAGCGGGCGTGGCATTCCTGCTCTGTCTGTAAGAGTGCTAACTCACGGGCAGCATGGAGGAGACGACAGACGCAGGGTTCAGGAGAAGAGGCGTCCTCTACCTAAGCCTGAGACAGCGTCTCTGGTGTGTCTCAGGCGGTGAAAGCGCTCTCCTCCAGCGTTTGAAACAGGCCTGGACCAGCTGGTGCAGCAGATGCACGCACCGACACAGGTGGAGCCTGCTCTCCGCGGACGTTTGTTACGCCTGTAAACAGTCGAATGTTGAGACCTTTTTTATTTAAAAAATACAATCGAGAAGTTTTTTGCTATGTTAATCCTTACCTAAAACAATTTTTTTTTTAAAAAAAAAAAAATCCAGTCTCCATTCAGTGGCTTTGCACAACGTATTCCCCTGTAGTCCGGGCCCCCGGTCTGTTCCCAAAGTAGTCAGCTCCCTGTCGTGACGAGTCAAGTTGATTTTATTACTCCACAAATTCTGCCATAAAGTGACCATGAAATATAATTACAAAGATACAATGCAGTCTAAGGAAGTTTGTTTTGAAGCTTTTCTTCCTGTGTGAGTGCATGTTTTAAGTGAGCACCAACATGTCGTTTTCTGTGGTGCCTTAAACAGTCACACAGGGGTCAGATCTTTGACCTTACATTCACAGATCAATAAAGAAATGTACAAATGGTTCCTGTTTTTGAAAGTTCTAGACATCTATGATGAACATTAAGGCAAAGCATTTAAAGGACGAACAATATGCAGTTATTCACTTGGAAAGATCTACTTATGATAACTATGATGCAGGGATACTGTGAGTTGACTGAGTTTTTAACTGATCTGAGGTCAGACTTCTGTTCACTGCAGGAGGTCAGTTCATGGCCTCACAGTGAGTCAGGTGTCACAGTGAACAAAGCCTCACAGATTAGATCTGCAGCCATGAAACGGATGGCTGGTAGCCTAAGCTAGCTTCTGTATGTCTTCATGCATGCTCAACCTCAGTTATAGAGTCTGTAACGTTCCTTTTGTTTTAGGTCCCGTAGCTGGCAATACACTTATCCTGTTATTGTAAGCTGTAATTACAGAATTCTTAAAGAGAGACTTCTTTAAAAAAAAACTGAATCAATATTACGATCATTTCCATTTACAGGGAAACCAACTTCACTATATGTAATGGAGAAGTGTAAATTAATCACAGATAGATCAGACATTAGACAGTGGCAGATGACTCGGTATAGACAAAGTGTGTGTGTGTGTGTGTGTGTGTGTGTGTGTGAGTGTGTGTGTGTGTCTAGGCGCAGTGCCTTCCCAAAAGAGCCGTTAGTCAATTCTGCCCTATGCATATTAATGAGTGTGAAGTTCACACTCGACAGTTCTGGCTGATTGCCAGCAGGCACTGACGGGGTAAAGAGAAAAGAGTTTTATCCCCAGAAATATAGCTTTTCATATGGGAAAGAAAAAAATATATCTTTGTGAGAAAGACTTGATACCACTGAGAGGTCAGAAGCTTCAGTTGTTTTGGATGACTGCGCAGGTATTCTTCTCTGTTCTTTGTCAGGAGCTGGAACTTATGGAAGGGTCTTTGTGGATGTTACAATATTAAGAACATTTCGTACTCTGTCGTGATCGCTCACTGTCTCCAACATGTTAATCGAGTCCAATCTCTTTAAACGTAGCAGTCACTGGAAAAGGGGGACTTTTTTTTTCCTTCTTCAGCACGGAGAGAAAAGGTTTTGGCTTTAGGCTCTCGTCTTGTTCATCGTTTCAAACAAACTCACCCTTGTTGAGAAGAGCTGTGAAACTTATACCATCAGTTCGGTAGTGAGATTACTGTCCTCCCGTCTGACTCAGGTTCTTTTCTGCCAAAAAGCCCCAGATAATGATAGGGAATCAGTTTCACACAGAGATTCAGAGAGAAAAAAAACAGAAGAGAAAATAATGAAGAAAATGCAGGTTTTTGGGGGAGGGTTTTTTTTTTTTTTGCCTTAGACAGAACTGTGATAGGCCTATCTGATCATATCAAGTTGTTCCATGAATTTTCTAAAAAAAAAAAAAAAAAAAAGGATTTTGAAATCCCTGCCACAAATCACATAGACAAACAACTAGCTACTTACTGCCCCCCTCAAAATATCACTTTTTTACTGAGAAGTCAACGTTGATATGACATCAGCATGGCCACATAAGTCACAACTTTCAGCAATCAACATGCCACAAACATAGCATTGACTGGGCTAGAGTTATAACATTCCTGATCATTAACACACAAAGACCACCATGTTCTCTCCCTGTCATTTATTTTCCAGCTGTGTGTTGCATAAACACAGTTCTCCCTTAGAGGCGTAGACCTGGCCTGGATCACTGAGGGGTGGACCAATGTGCCTTACATATCTTAGTGAGGTAGCCTATGTCATCTTCGCCGGTGTGGTTAACGACAATATTTTCGACTGAAAGAAGTTCTTTAAGAGAGGTTTTACCCACAGCGTTTCTTAACCTGGTATGAAGCCACTTTGGTGCAGTGAATGAACACTCACTGCAGGACCTAGCTAGTATCATGTACAGTGTCTGTCCGTACGTTATAGGTTCCCCTTACTTGTCTGTTTCTTCATCTCTTGTCGTGGCTTAAGAAGTAATGCATGTAAACCCAACCCTTTAAAGGTGTTTGCTTTGTCTTCGTTTCCGCCTAAACGAGAGAATACTTGTATTAATGAGAATGAAGGTCATCACGAACCAACCTGTCAATCTTTGTTGTCTTTCACATGAGATCAGATTGTTTAACAGACATATCCTACCGGACTGTTAAATATACCCATCCTGAGAGTGAGATCTTTAAGTGATACTACAGGAACGTTGTTGCATGAAATAAAACGGGCGTCTTCCAGAACAGGATCTTGGATCTTCGGTGCTCTTTCATCAAGTGTCGAGCACTTTCAGAAACCATTCTAAAAGGAGTTATGTCGGTGTCATCCAGTGCCATTCAATGGCAATTCGGTATTTTAAGCATACATTAAGGCCATGAAATATGTTAATAGGTTAATATGTTCTAAATCATTTAATTTCATTTTGTAAAGATTTCATTTGTCAATTCATCAGTATTTCAGTTTTGCAAAGGACAAGACTTTGTGAAATGGGTGCACTTTTAAAATGTTTCATTTCCCTTTTTGACACATTTAAAAAGTCTGTTGTGAAGGACAGTTGTCAAAGACATTTTAGTGTGTCAAGAATCAGCTGGTTCAGGGAATGTCAAATGGAGTGTACATATGCGATTCTGATTAATGGCAGGTTATTGGGTTGAATCCACCAGAGGTTGACAAATGGAGTGTACATATGTAACTCTGATTAAACGGTTGGTGACTGGGTTGAATCTACCAGAGCATGTCAAATTGAGTGTACATGTCTAAGTGAGATTAAACACATGCCATTAGCAGTCGCTTAACCTGTTTGCGATTGTGTATTTTATAGTTTTCCTTTTTCTATGCCGGCCTACAGAACAGCTCGGTTGGTTTTTAAGAAAAACTAGCTTGCAGATAGGTGGTTATGCCAACACATACCACAGGGAAATGTAGGTTCTACTGGACCTTCCCACTGACAACACCATCATTTCCATTTCGCAAATGTCCAGCATCCGTGTACAGAAACCTCGAGTGCCTTGAGCGATGTCGTCATCTCCCTTGATTTTTCCAAAAATACCTCTCCCAAACCAGTTATCCAATCATCTCGATACTAGCGCAGCTTTGTTCACTGGAACCTGTTGACAGTTAGCGTCCTGTTCCTTTATTGTGGTTTATTTTGTTTTGGGTTTTTTTTTTTTCCCCCCCCTCTGTATGACGAGTGTCTGGAAGCTTGCTGGGTTGTTGGGGATGAAAATTTGCGCGCTCGTAGGGGAAGATCCCAGTACGACGCTGAAGGACAACGCTGTTTTCATACACAGCGCTCTCCTCACGCCGACACCGTTCACTGTGTCTCTCTGAGCTGAGCCAGGAAGCAAATGAGTTTCGTTCTCACACGTTTCATCCCCCCCCCCCCAGACACATCGCTAGCGCATCTCCACGGCCTCACAGAAACGCAAACTACCCACCTCCCACAAACACACCACAACATTATCTCGTTTTACACAAAAAAAAAAAAACATCTGCTCGGTGGGGGTGAAATCATGTGCACCTGGCCTATTTTTAGAAAGCGTGCTCTCTTTATTCAATGAGTTGGCCTTGGTGAAAAGCACAGGTCAGCCCGGGCGTAACTGCTAAGAATGAGCGATCGGTCTGCTGATACCTGCTGTGACCTTTGGCAAATTGAAATTTGGAAGGTATCTTAATGAGCTGGCCTGAACTGTCCTGAGATAAAAACAGGATTTCACACAACACTAAGTCCCACTTTAATTCACTCTATCTATCTATCTGTCTATCTATCTATCTATCTGTTTTTATGACTATTTATCTATCTATCTATCTATCTATCTATCTATCTGCTTGTCTGTCTGTTTCTCTGATGTTCAATACAGCTGAGCAGTTAAGGAAGTCTGTAGGTTTTGTTAAAATCATCTCTGAACTCAAATTATTTTCAAAAAGCCTGTAATGTCTTCACACAAAAAAGAACCAAAAGATCAATCTTTTTTTTTTTTTTTAATTCATCTCTTCATTTACGCGTCGGCTGTTAATTCCAGATAGAAACACTTAGCGCTGATGTCCTGCAGAGTTACGGGAAGTCAGGAATCGGAAACACAGTCAGCACACGTTCCCGGGCAGCCCGCCAGCGAGACAGTGCTCCGGATCTCTGTAATCAGCCCATCACCGCAGAGAGCAGCCGAGTGGTTAAATTGTTTTAGTTTCACTGGTAATTAATTACATCGGATGGTTCATTTCTGGGTGTGAAGATAGCGCAGTAGAGGCATAGAGATGTGATTGGGCAGTTTGACCACAGGTCCCTGGTGCGTGAGACAGTAAGTTAGTGTTAGTCGTTAAAAAAAGCCCTTGCTGCAGATTGATCTCAGGGACTGCCTGCTGTATAATAAGAGAGCAAAAAGAACCAAATATCAGCTTTACCCTCTGAAAAATAAGTAGATATAGAGTCAAATTCATGCCTGAGAGTATAAATATTGATATTTTCCCGTCTGTGAGTGAGAGTCTGTGAGTGAGAGTCTGTGAGTGAGGTGGTTTGACCTGTGAGAATGATGGTTTTGTCTGTGAGTGAGCGGTCCTGTCTGTGAGTGAATTGGCCCAGGTGTTGTCTGTGAATGAGGTGGGCCAGTCTGTCAGTCAGGTTGTCCTGTCTGTGAGTGAGGTGGCTTGACCTATGAGTAGGATAGTTCTGTCTGTAAGTCAGGTGGCGCTGTACGTGAATGAGGTGGTTCTGTCTGTGAGTCAGGTGGTGCTGTATGTGAATGAGGTGGTTTTGTCTGTGAGTCAGGTGGTGCTGTATGTGAATGAGGTGGTTCTGTCTGTGAGTTAGGTGGCGCTGTACGTGAATGAGGTGGTTCTGTCTGTGAGTCAGGTGGTGCTGTATGTGAATGAGGTGGTTCTGTCTGTGAGTCAGGTGGCGCTGTACGTGAATGAGGTGGTTCTGTCTGTGAGTCAGGTGGTGCTGTATGTGAATGAGGTGGTTCTGTCTGTGAGTCAGGTGGCGCTGTACGTGAATGAGGTGGTTCTGTCTGTGAGTCAGGTGGTGCTGTATGTGAATGAGGTGGTTCTGTCTGTGAGTCAGGTGGCGCTGTACGTGAATGAGGTGGTTCTGTCTGTGAGTCAGGTGGTGCTGTATGTGAATGAGGTGGTTCTGTCTGTGAGTCAGGTGGCGCTGTACGTGAATGAGGTGGTTCTGTCTGTGAGTCAGGTGGTGCTGTATGTGAATGAGGTGGTTCTGTCTGTGAGTCAGGTGGCGCTGTATGTGAATGAGGTGGTTTTATCTGTGAGTCAGGTGGTGCTGTACCTGAATGAGGTGGTTCTGTCTGTGAGTTAAGTGGCGCTGTATGTGAATGAGGTGGTTCTGTTTGTGAGTTAGGTGGCGCTGTATGTGAATGAGGTGGTTCTGTCTGTAAGTTGGGTGGTGCTGTATGTGAATGAAGTGGTTCTGTCTCTGAGTGAAGTGGTTTGACCTGTGAGTAAGATATTTCTGTCTGTGAGTTAGGTGGCGCTGTACGTGAATGAGGTGGTTTTATCTGTGAGTTAGGTGGCGCTGTATGTGAATGAGGTGGTTCTGTCTGTAAGTTGGGTGGTGCTGTATGTGAATGAGGTGGTTTTATCTGTGAGTTAGGTGGTTTGACCTGTGAGTAAGATAGTTCTGTCTGTGAGTCAGGTGGTGCTGTATGTGAATGAGGTGGTTCTGTCTGTGAGTCAAGTGGTGCTGTATTTGAATGAGGTGGTTCTGTTTGTGAGTTAGGTGGTGCTGTATGCGAATGAGGTGGTTCTGTCTGTGAGTCAGGTGGCGCTGTACGTGAATGAGGTGGTTCTGTCTGTGAGTCAGGTGGTGCTGTATGCGAATGAGGTGGTTCTGTCTGTGAGTCAGGTGGTGCTGTATGTGAATGAGGTGGTTTTATCTGTGAGTCAGGTGGTGCTGTATTTGAATGAGGTGGTTCTGTTTGTGAGTTAGGTGGTGCTGTATGTGAATGAGGTGGTTCTGTCTGTGAGTCAGGTGGCGCTGTACGTGAATGAGGTGGTTCTGTCTGTGAGTCAGGTGGCGCTGTACGTGAATGAGGTGGTTCTGTCTGTGAGTCAGGTGGTGCTGTATGCGAATGAGGTGGTTCTGTCTGTGAGTCAGGTGGTGCTGTATGTGAATGAGGTGGTTTTATCTGTGAGTCAGGTGGTGCTGTATTTGAATGAGGTGGTTCTGTTTGTGAGTTAGGTGGTGCTGTATGTGAATGAGGTGGTTCTGTCTGTGAGTCAGGTGGTGCTGTATTTGAATGAGGTGGTTCTGTTTGTGAGTCAGGTGGTGCTGTATGCGAATGAGGTGGTTTTATCTGTGAGTCAGGTGGCGCTGTGCGTGAATGAGGTGACTGTGGGTGAGGTGGCCCTGGGACCAGTGAGACTCTCCCATTGTGTGTTTGCGCAGGCTAGAAAAGTAGGGCATGACATGTGAGCTGAAGTCACTGAAATTGCCTGTGAATGTTTTGAATGTGCCCTCACTCTGTAAATAAGAAAACGGTGGTCAGCACAGGCCAGGTAGCAGCAGGTGCCTGATACTGTTGGGTACAGATGCGGTCAGGTTTTCAGATGTTTCTGTTGGCACAGCAACTGTGTTCTGGTTTTGTATTTGAATTGAAGTTTTTTTGAAATGTAAGGAGGGACCTGAGCCTTTATGATATCTCCATAGCCTGTCAGAGTAAAGAGGAGTCAGAAGCGTTGTAAAGAGAGGAGATCATTTCTTTAGCCTACGTTTGCTCTGGCAGTGTAGCC
>NC_044506.1:21466950-21504450 GCF_902362185.1 Chanos chanos | reverse complement strand
TAGTCTCTGTCATCACACACACACACACGCCGCTCTCACCGTAGTCTCTGACATCACACACACACACACACACACCACTCTAACCGTAGTCTCTGTCATCACACACACACACACACACACCGCTCTCACCATAGTCTCAGACATCACACACACACACACGCCATTCTCACCGTAGTCTCAGACATCACACACACACACACGCCATTCTCACCGTAGTCTCAGACATCACACACACATGCCACAAATCACTCACGAAACTAATTAGCAATTAACAAGGTACATGTCATCTTATCAGGAGCACAGCAAAACATGAAATTACAATAACACCTCCTGCTGCATCTCTGCACACTCTCTATGACAAAAAAAAAAACAAAACATATACCACAATACTGAGAATAGGAAGTGGCTTCATTTGGGTGAGAATACTGTCAGTTCCAACCCTCAGTGTGACGGGAGTGTTCACCCACTGCTGTGTTCAGGTACTTGTTGTCATGGAGACTCAGAGGAGCATCTTGGCACAGTCTGGGCAGGTCCAGACAGACAGCTGAATACAGGGAGTGACTGACATACAAAGCCAGGTTTACGCGCCGCGCAAAGAATAAACAACCAATCCCAAAAGTTTCTCCTGAAGATACGCACAAAAACCACAGTCTCCTTTTTCCTCTTTCCTTCCATCTTTTCCTCTGTGCTACCCTTCCTCTCAGGCCATAATTTATTTATTCATCCCTTCATTCATTTGTTCATTCGTTTAGCCTGCGATTCGTTCATTCTCAGAAACACGAGTTCATTCTCTCCATCACTTAGTTCACTCCTCCTTCCTACTCTTCATCTGAACTTTATTTGGTCGTCCTCTATTACCTCATCCATTTTCATTTCATTGTCAGTTTGCATAAAGCATCTGGAGTAAGAGCTGAGCTGAGAGGTTTATGTAAGCATGCCGGATGTCCTCACTGTAATACACAGGCAGTACTAAGAGTGGAGAGGGGACCTAATGAATCTCCTGTCTCACTCTCTTTATCTTCTGCTGCTCTCTTTATCTCACCTCATTTTGCTCCCCCCCCCCCCTCTCTCTTTCTCTCTCTTCTCTTTACTGGTCTCTGTGCAGGTACTTCAGTAACATCACTCTGGCAGGGCGGGATTACTCATTCAATGATGATGGCTATCTGGCCAGTCCACTGCTGGATGTCATCTCATACACAGCAGGCAAAGGCTGGGAGGAGGTTAGAGCTTCGTCACTCGTTTAACACAAAGTCCCGCTACATACACGCCGCACACAGTGCTCAAACACACACACACACACACACACACACACGTACACAAACACACACACAAACGTACACATACATACACACACACACACACACACACACACACCAACACACACCAACACACACACACTTACAGTTATACCTTCTGGTTTCTCCTCGCTAAGCATAAAATATTCTGTTTTCCATTATGTTTTGCTTGACTATCCTGAAACATCAAACACCACTATACTCTCATTATACTCCCACTGTACTCCCACTATACTCCTACAGTACTTTCCCTGTTCTCCTACAGTACTCTCACTGTTCTCCTAGAGTACTCTCATGGTTCTCCTACAGTACTCTCCCTGTTCTCCCACAGTATTCTCCCTGTACTCCTACAGTACTCTCACTGTTCTTCTAGAGTACTCTCCCTGTACTCCTAAAGTACTCTCCCTGTACTCCTAAAGTACTTTCCCTGTTCTCCTACAGTACTCTCCCTGTACTCCTAAAGTACTCTCACTGTTCTCCTAGAGTACTCTCCCTGTTCTCCTACAGTACTCTCACTGTTCTCCCACAGTACTCTCACTGTTCTCCTACAGTACTCTCACTATACTTCTACAGTACTCTCCCTGTTTTTCCGTAGTACTCTCCCTGTACTCCTAAAGTACTCTCCCTGTTCTCCCACAGTACTCTCACTGTTCTCCCACAGTATTCTCCCTGTTCTCCTACAGTACTCTCACTATACTCCTAAAGTACTCTCACTGTTCTCCTACAGTACTCTCCCTGTTCTCCTACAGTACTCTCCCTGTTCTCCTAAAGTACTCTCCCTGTACTCCTACAGTACCCTCATTACTCTCCTACAGTAACCTCACTGTTCTCCCATAGTACTCTCACTGTTCTCCCACAGTATTCTCCCTGTTCTCCTACAGTACTCTCCCTGTTCTCCTACAGTACTCTCATTACTCTCCTAAAGTAACCTCACTGTTCTCCCATAGTACTCTCACTGTTCTCCCACAGTACTCTCCCTCTTCTCCTAAAGTACTCTCCCTGTACTCCTACAGTACCCTCATTACTCTCCTACAGTAACCTCACTGTTCTCCCATAGTACTCTCACTGTTCTCCCACAGTACTCTCACTGTTCTCCTACAGTACTCTCCCTGTTCTCCCACAGTACTCTCCCTGTTCTCCTACAGTACTCTCACTGTTCTCCTACAGTGCTCTCACTGTTCTCCCACAGTATTCTCCCTGTTCTCCTACAGTACTCTCCCTGTTCTCCCACAGTACTCTCCCTGTTCTCCCACAGTACTCTCCCTGTTCTCCCACAGTACTCTCACTGTTCTCCTAGAGTACTCTCCCTGTACTCCTAAGGTACTCTCACTGTTCTCCTACAGTACTCTCACTATACTCCTACAGTACTCTCCCTGTTCTCCTACAGTACTCTCACTATACTCCTAAAGTACTCTCACTGTTCTCCCACAGTGCTCTCCCTGTTCTCCTAAAGTACTCTCCCTGTACTCCTACAGTACCCTCATTACTCTCCTACAGTAACCTCACTGTTCTCCCATAGTACTCTCACTGTGCTCTGTTCACCCATTGCACTTGTGAGAAACAGCAGTGTGTTTTAGATATGTCATTCTTGGTCGCATGATTTTCACAGATATCAACTCTAAAGTTTTATGTGCTACCAGTTATTTGGGTTACTGCTTCACAAATGGCTTTGGTTGATTTATTTCTGTTAACTGTTATCGGATTAACATCTTGACATTTCAGAATCTCTACTCTGTGTCATCAGATGACTCAGAAATGTCTTTGTCTGTCCCCTCAGGTGGGTTGGTGGGAGAACGGGATTCTTCGACTGCGCTACCCACCCTGGTCTCGCTATGGATCTTTCCTCAAGCCTCTGGACGACAGTCAGCACCTGCGAGTGGTAACTCTGGAAGAGCGACCCTTTGTGATTGTAGAACCAGCTGACCCTGGTACGGGCGCCTGCATCCGAGACTCCGTCCGCTGCCGGCTGCCCCTCAACAGCAGGTCAGGAACTGCTGCACTCAGGGTTCTTATCTAGAGATTAATGAGCCAGGGGAAATGTGGGATTAGATTAAGATTAATAGAGTGCAGTGGGAAATATGGTCTTAAATTAAAGTTAATGAAGTGCACTGGGAAATGTTTGATTAGACTAAGGTTAGTGGAGTGCAGTGAGAAATGTGAGATTAGATTATGCGTAACAGAATGCAGCGGGAAATGTGGGATTAGATTAAAGTTAACTAAATACAATGGGTATTGTGGGAATATATTAATGTTAATGGAGTGTTACATAAAATGCAGATCAAGTCAGACTGGGGAAAGAGGGGTGTTGGAGGAAATGAAGGTTTAGATTAGGGATAATGGAGTGCAGTATGAAATGTGATAAAAAAATGAATAAATAGATGAATAAATGTAAATGTGGGATTACGTTAAGGATAAATCTGTGACTCATTTATGTGTGTTCTGTAACATATCATATTGTTAAATGCTGAACAGAGAGAATTCTGCAGAGGGAATTCTGGGAATTTTGCTCAGAGAATGTGGATGCATGCGTTTTAGTCACACCAAATACTTCACTTACAGGCTCAAAGACTTCATTTGACTGGATTGGGTTTTGAGTTTGTAGCATTTAGCATGGCAAGATAAAATGTGTGTGCTTAGTTTGATGTTCACTGCTTGTGTAGGACTGTCCTTCTGGACCACTGAAACATTTTGGACACATCACATGACATCACATCACAACATGCAGTTACAGAAATCATTTAGTGTCACTGCACACTGTTTCGCACTGTGAAATCATTTACTGTCACTGCACACTGTTTCTCACTGTGAAATCATTTAGTGTCACTGCACACTGTTTCGCACTGTGAAATCATTTACTGTCACTGCACACTGTTTCTCACTGTGAAATCGTTTAGTGTCACTGCACACTGTTTCGCACTGTGAAATCATTTAGTGTCACTGCACACTGTTTCGCACTGTGAAATCATTTAGTGTCACTGCACACTGTTTCGCACTGTGAAATCATTTACTGTCATTAAACACTGTTTCTCACTGTGAAATCATTTAGTGGCACTGCACACTGTTTCACACTGTGAAATCATTTAGTGTCACTGCACACTATTTCACACTGTGAAATCATTTACTGTCATTAAACACTGTTTCTCACTGTGAAATCATTTAGTGTCACTGCACACTATTTCACACTGTGAAATCATTTAGTGTCACTGCACACTATTTCACACTGTGAAATCATTTACTGTCATTAAACACTGTTTCTCACTGTGAAATCATTTAGTGTCACTGCACATTGTCTGCATTTTTTTGCACTTTGAAATTATTCATCCACTGCATCAGCATTCTCCATATGTACAGGACCTTGTAGTTCAGGTCTTTAGTATCCCATGTTTATGTATGGACAGTTTCTTGATAGTCATTTTTATCTTATTTTATTTTAATTTTATTTTTATTTTAGTCTATTGTGTGTTTTGCTAAACTTTTATTGTGTGTATTTATTGTGTCATTTGAAGCCACTGGATACCTACATTTCCTTCGGGGTCAGTAAAGTATCTATCTTTCTATCTATCTACCTATTCTGTGAATATTTAATAGATTACAGTATGGTGAAATTAGGATTAGTCACAACACAAGTAATCTCAGTAATCTCATGGAAATCTGGTCAGTGATCTTGGAGAAATCTGTCCACGTGTGGAGCCTTTACTGTGATGATTTTTAGTTGTGTTGTTGAGTGGCGTGTTTTGAGGGCACATCAAACTGGCCAGAGCGGCAGCTGTTAAAATGCTCTAGCCTGGTCTATGGACTGTAAACTGGATCCAATTTCAACTCATTTTTGAAATGTATAGTCTGTCATATTCAACAGGATGTCAATGATTGTCCTTAGCCTACAGTCAACCTTACACGCACTCTTCCAGTAAATGAGGGGACAAAATGTTATGTACCTGAGGTACATATGTGAATTTTTATAGAATGTGATGAATATCTTTCCCTTTTCCGGCTTTCATTCATTACCGTGTACGTGGGTCTGGGCCGTGAAAACCAGCTGGGTGGAGGACACGGAGGACCCAGCGGCAGAACGCTCAGTTTAGTGGGTGTATTTGAAGGTTACTTTGAGCAGTGGTAGCAATGACATTATAACGTGACAAAAGCCATTTTTCATCACCTAACACTGAAAAGCCAGTGAGTATCAGACTGGAGCCAACAGAGCGGCCTGTTTAATGGTGTTTAGTTGTATTGGAAGAGGGGAGGATGTTCTGATGGTGGAGTAAACATTGTAATTTGATGTTGTTTGACCAGACCTCACTCTCTGTGATGTGCTACAGTCTGTGCCTGCTCTTTCTCTTTCTCTTTTTTTTTCTTTTTTGGCTTTGGCCTTTTTTTGGGGGGGGGGGGGGGGGGGGGGGCGCTTTTAGCTTTTTAATTTTTTGGCTGTGAGCTGAGAAGGTCTGTGTAGTTTGTTTGTTTCATCACGCGTGCAGGTTTGGTTTGTCTTCTTTAAAGTAAAAAAAATTAAAATAAAATAAAATTGGCCATTTGCCACTCTCTTTGTTTTCAAAAAGCCCTTTTTTCTTGCCAAGAATGAAATAACTTCATGTTTTCAAATTGCATCACAGCCTGAAAGATGATTGGGTAAATGGAGTTGAAGCAAAAGCAAAGTGGGTCTCTCCAGTCATAGACATTAGGCTAACACGGCGTTTTTTTGCTTGTCATTTTCAGGCAGGATGGTAGATATGAGTGAGGGAGCTATGGGAATATGTGTGGTACTATCCTGGCCCTCTGAGTACAGCAGACACAAACACAAACGCTCTCCACTGACTTCACACAGGAGGCAGAAGAGTGTTTTATGTTTTAACACAAAACCCGCTTGCACGTGTCACTTTGCGTTTTACGGTACCAAACGGAGATCACTGTGTGATAATGAATTATGACTGAAAACCTTTATGTTGTGATCTTTCTCCAAATTCTGTCAGAAAATACATGGAGATCGGAGGATCGGTCTGAAAATCACTTGGTCCGTTTTTGCTGTTATAACTCTACCTTTAGTAATGTTTTTCTGAAGCTTTCATGGAAACGTTCGTATGGTGCCAGATTGTATCTTTTCATTTTACGACTCGTAACCTTAATTTTCTGTGTCTCTCTTATTCTCTTTTATTCTCTGACTCACTCTGCCTCTATATCTTAACTCTGTACTGCTTCTCTCTCTCTCTCTGTCTCTCTCTCTCTCTCTCTCTCCCTCTGTCTGTCTTTAGTATGGTTATGGACGGCACAACGTCCATGAAGCACTGCTGTAAGGGCTTCTGTATTGACGTCCTCAAGCGACTGGCCAAAATCGTGGGCTTCACTTACGACCTTTACCTGGTGACCAATGGCAGACATGGGAAGAACATCAATGGGGAGTGGAACGGAATGGTCGGGGAGGTCAGGGGTCGTTTACTCTCTTATATTTCTGAGATATGTCAACTCAGAATCAGTTGCTATGTCATAAACAGTAACTTAACAGAAAGTTCACCCATGTGAACACATGGACAATTGCCTGCATGTAATTGTCCTTGTGATTTTTTCCTATAATGTGTTATTTACATTGTTGAAATCCAGAATATCAGTGCATGACCTTTGTGAGTGGATTGAACCAACGCAGCTTGAATTCCTGTTTTAAAGACCAATGGTAATGATGAGTGTTATGTCCTCTCAGCTTCTGCCAAAAAGTATCAACCAGATCACCTGTCAGCATGAACACCTGGTGTTGGCAAGAGATAAATCTTCGTTGTTTACCCATTTGAAATTTAAGGGATTTGTTTTATTTGAAAATACATTACTGACATACTAGGCACTGTTTATGCTATGCTTAATCGGTTTAGTTTTGAAAACAATTTGGATTTCACAGAACTTGTCTGTTTCTGGTGAAAAGTCAGAGTTCTGTTGAAAAACCATGTCTGGTACTTATCTACACTGAGATAAGGGCTATAGTGAGTCTGTGTGTGAAAAAAAGGGGGGAACCTCCCTCTTAAATGAAAGAGTAGCAGTGCCCTGAGAATGGGAGATGTCGAGGCACAATGAGAATATTAGAGTTCTGACAGAGAAATCAGTGTCTCTGTAATAAATCAGACCCGTCCGGCCCGATAGGAGAGATTAGGTTCTTTCTGAACAAGCTATGCATTTGTGCTCCCAGAGCAGAGTTAACAGAGAATAATGATCTTGTGACTCATGAAATTGGCCGGATATTTTAATCATAGATGACACACATTAGTTTCAGTACGCCCCTCATTATGGCCAATGTTTCAACTTACCTTGGAGAGATGAAGCTATTTGTGTAGTTCAGACACGCAAGCACACTTTTATTCTTCAATCAGTATGTATAACAACACTGATATTATGGCCTACTGATTTCTCTGGATGATGGCTTAAGCCAGTTAAATAAACAAGCAGACAAACAAACAAACAAACAAATAAATACAGAAATATGCAGTGGACAAAGCAATGAAAAGATCATTCACCTCAATTATTTACCCCCAAAAAATGACTATAATCTGTAGTACTGCCTGTGTGACAGAGAAGGTGACTACAAATGTGGATATTTCTCTTTGCTCCAACCTGTAATTCCCCTCCCGTCCATCAGGTGGTGTCCCAAAGGGCCGACATGGCCATTGGTTCTCTGACCATCAATGAAGAGAGGTCAGAGGTTGTGGAATTCTCCGTTCCTTTTGTGGAGACTGGCATCAGCGTCATGGTCTCCCGTAGCAATGGCACTGTCTCACCCTCCGCCTTCCTCGGTGAGAACTGGAGACATCAGCAACACATCAGTTACATTAGATACATGTCTAAGGTCCGGGTCTTAGACACAGGTTTAGAGTTTCAGTCATAGGCACAACTTTAGAGTTTCAGTCTTAGACATAGGTTTAGACTCTCAGTCGTAGACATAGGTTTAGACTCTCAGTCGTAGGCATAGGTTTAGACTCTCAGTCTTAGACATAGGTTTAGACTCTCAGTCGTAGGCATAGGTTTAGAGTTTCAGTCTTAGACACAGGTTTAGACTCTCAGTCGTAGGCATAGGTTTAGAGTTTCAGTCATAGGCACAACTTTAGAGTTTCAGTCTTAGACATAGGTTTAGACTCTCAGTCGTAGGCATAGGTTTAGACTCTCAGTCTTAGACACAGGTTTATAGAGTCTTTGTCTTAGGCACAGGTTTAGAGTCTCAGTCTTAGACACAGGTTTATAGAGTCTCAGTCTTAGACACAGGTTTAGACTCTCAGTCGTAGGCACAGGTTTAGACTCTCAGTCTTAGACACAGGTTTAGACTCTCAGTCGTAGGCATAGGTTTAGAGTTTCAGTCTTAGACACAGGTTTAGACTCTCAGTCGTAGGCATAGGTTTAGAGTCTCAGTCTTAGACACAGGTTTATAGAGTCTCAGTCTTAGACACAGGTTTATAGAGTCTCAGTCTTAGACACAGGTTTAGACTCTCAGTCTTAGACACAGGTTTAGACTCTCAGTCTTAGACACAGGTTTAGACTCTCAGTCGTAGGCACAGGTTTAGACTCTCAGTCTTAGACACAGGTTTAGACTCTCAGTCGTAGGCACAGGTTTAGACTCTCAGTCTTAGACACAGGTTTATAGAGTCTCAGTCTTAGACACAGGTTTATAGAGTCTCAGTCTTAGACACAGGTTTAGACTCTCAGTCGTAGACATAGGTTTAAAGTCTCAGTCTTAGATACAGGTTTATAGTCTTAGACACAGGCTTTGTCTTAGGCACAGGTTTAGAGTCTTAGGCATAGGTTTAGAGTCTTATGCACAGGTTTAGGATCTACTGCTGGTTCAGGTCTTATTGCTGGTTCAGTCTTTAGTGTTGGGATCTAAGACACATATGTACAGTCTTAGATACAGATCTATAATATATGTTTTAAATAGAGTCCCAAGGTGCTTGAATAGAAGTCTGAAGTTTAGATCTCAGATACAGGTTTAAGTCTTGAGTACAGGTTTGAAGTTTAAGTCTTAGACACAGGTGTGAGGTTTAAGTCTTAGGGACAGGTTTGAGGTTTAAGTCTTAGGGACAGGTTTGAGGTTTAAGTCTTGAATACAGGTTTGAAGTTTAAGTCTTAGACACAGGTACGAGGTTTAAGTCTCAGACACAGGTGTTAGGTTTAAGTCTTAGACACTGGTCCGAGGTTTAAGTCTTAGGAACAGGTTTGAGGTTTAAGTCTTGAGTACAGGTTTGAAGTTTAAGTCTTAGACACAGGTATGAGGTCTAAGTCTTAGACACAGGTGTGAGGTTTAAGTCTTAGGAACAGGTTTGAGGTTTAAGTCTTGAATCCAGGTTTGAAGTTTAAGTCTTAGATACAGGTATGAGGTTTAAGTCTTAGACACAGGTGTTAGGTTTAAGTCTTAGACACAGGTTTGAGGTTTAAGTGATGGTGTTCTCCTCCTGTGATGTGGTCCTTGACTGGAGAGGTGTTCACCGATTTGCTGGTTTGGGAAAAGGAAGAAGAGACGGGAAACATGGCACAAGGACGAGGGAATGCTCATCACATACTTTCCTCCATATGAAGATCTCTATAACTGATCATAGCCATAACATTTCAAACATTTATGTCATATTAACCATTTCTCGTCAAGAATGATGCTTGTTACTCTTGACTATGCGGTTCGTTCCGGTTTGGGAGCATTAACTGACCTTGTGACTTTGTAGGTCATTCTGCCAGTAGAGTGTGTGTAAGTCGGAGTGTAACGCGGTGTGTTGTGTGATCCCGTTGCAGAGCCGTACAGTCCCGCGGTGTGGGTGATGATGTTCGTCATGTGCCTGTCCGTCGTCGCAGTAACTGTCTTTATCTTCGAGTTCTTCAGCCCAGTTGGATACAACAGGAGCCTGCAAAGTGGCAAAAGTCAGTTTATAGTGTTGTTGTCATTGGTTACAGTGTTGTTGTCATTGGTTATAGTGTTGTTGTCATTGGTTACAGTGTTGTTATCATTGATATTGTTGATAGTGGTTCTGTTCTGGACAATGCACTGATAATGAAAGCAATATTAGAGTGTTAGTCACTAAAAGTAAAAAAAAAAAAAAAAAAAAAACAGGAGAGAGGATGTAATCTTATTGACATTTATATTGCTAGAGCTTTGATTGTATCACTATTAAGCTACTCCTGTGGCTACGTTTATCTCTGTGTCCTGTTTCTCTCTGTATCACTGACACAATCTGCTTCTTCACTCTATTGTCTCATTTGTCTCCTCATCTCTTTGTGCCTTTCACACCTCCCTGTCGCACTCTCTCTCTCTCTCTCTCTCTTGCCCTCTCTCTCTCTCTCGCCCTCTCTCTCTCCTGTCCTCTGTCTCATTCTCTCTCTCTGTGTGTGTGTAACACACATTCACACATATGCTCACACATGCACTCATAAACACACACACACACACACACACACACGCGCACACACACACACACACACACATCAACACACACACACACACACAGAGGCTGGAGGCTCGAAGTTCACCATAGGGAAGTCGGTGTGGTTGCTATGGGCTCTGGTGTTTAATAACTCGGTGCCAGTGGAAAACCCCAGAGGAACCACCAGCAAGATCATGGTTTTGGTCTGGGCCTTCTTCGCTGTCATCTTCTTGGCCAGCTACACCGCTAACCTGGCAGCTTTTATGATTCAGGAGGAGTACATTGACACTGTGTCTGGTCTCAGTGACAAGAAGGTAAGACACTGTCACGAACACAAAGCAAAACCCCATCACTAACACAAAGCAAAACACATCTTTATCATGTATTAATTTAACTTCAAATGTCCTACAAAAAAAGTGTTGGAATTACATGCATGGAATTACTCTCTGTATGTATATGTGTGTGTGTGTATGTGTGTGTGTGTATACGTGTGTATGTGTGTGTGTGTGTGTGTGTGTGTGTGTGTGTGTATGTGTGTGTGTGTGTGTGTGTGTGTGTGTGTGTATATATTTTATGAACAACCAGTCGTTTAAAAGTTATGTTTATGTTTTATATTCTATTTTCCACATAGCAAAATAACGTCTTGCCCACAAAACAGACATAACATGTTTTGTCTTATGTCTTTGTTGTTGTTTAATGGACGCTTTGCCTTTGTCTTCCATTACTAGTTCCAGCAGCCGACGGAGCAGTACCCCCCTCTCCGCTTTGGTACCGTTCCCAACGGCAGCACGGAGGAGAACATTCGTAGCAATTACCCCAACATGCATCAGTATATGATCCGCAATAACCAGAGAGGGGTGGAGGAAGCCATTGACAACCTGAAGACTGGGTGAGCATTGTCCGTCGCTGTCTTTTTACTGTGTTACATACGCAGAGGGACACATGGTCCACTCCTGAGGCACCGTCGAAACAGCTCACTTTTAATAGGAGAACGACAGCACTCTCACCTTTAATCCCAACCTTAAACCCTAATCCCTAGTGCTAACCCCAGACCTCAGTCCCCAAATCCTAACACTAAACCCTCACCCGGACCACACCCCGAGGTGGCCTTTTATAAACCCTAGACAGCGTTAGAGACTACAGCTGTCCCGTGGAAGTCATTACGAGTAATGTGGCTGTAGAGAGGACAGCCATCAAACTCCACCAGGCTACATGTAGATTCACAGGGTGTCCTCGCTGTCAGTCATTCACCCACAAATGAAAAAGAGACAAAATTTATTTTGAACTGAGCTAAAGGGACAGTTTTCTCCACCACTGACTGCTGTTGTCTACTTTTTTTTTTCAGTGAACAAAATCAGTCACATGTTCTCCTAAGAATAAACACAGACAATAGTACTTTCATGCCGTGATGTGGCGTCAAAAATCAAATATCCATATGACAAACGTTAAAGCTCCAACCAACAAACCGTCCGTGTCTCACAGCGAGAGGAGAAGAATAAACAGATGTGTCAAGGCACATTGTTCTCTCTTTTCTCCTGTGCAGACAGGTGGAGTCCAGGACATAGGCGTGTCTCTTTAGAGGAGAGGAGGAGAACTGGCAAACAGAAAAGTGCTGTCTCCCTTTTTGCAAATGACAGGAAATTAAATGATCTGTCAACATCTAAATCATCCCTCTGAGGACGCCGTCCCCCCGTGGAAGCCGGATCTCTCGAGCGTCGGTTTGAAAAGCCGGCTCCCTCTCTCTTGCTGCAGTTATCAGATTCTCATTGTTGGAGTTTCTCAGCAGAGTTGGATGTTTAGTTTACACTGTGTGTGGCATCCTCCAGCAGGCTTTGCAGGTCTGTGTCTGGTCTGGTATCCATTCATGGATTTTCACTTAAACCCTCAAAAGAAAACACTGACTCTTTAAGGAGCTGATAGCATCATGGGGTTCTCGTTGAGCTTAGTTGGTAATGCAAGTGGATTGTGATGCATTCAATCTGCTGCAAGCCTCTTCATTAGTGGCACAGATGTTGTTTGTACCTTGCGAGGGTACCTTGTTGTTTGTGAGGGTGTTTTTTTTTTCCCAGTTTACACTTGCTTAGTGCTGATCAGTACTTGATCTGACAGCTGCACGCACCAACCTAACACTCCAATCAGTTGTGTTAATGTTTCAACTGGTTCTGTTAAGCGAAGGTTTCCTGCTTTTGAAAACATAGTCTAAATTAACATATCGCCTTTAGCGTGCTTGGCTGGTTGAAACAGAAACTATTCACTGACAGGAAAACGTAACAGGAACCAATCGGTCCAAACTAAGCAGCAGAAACCTGCGGTAACCCTGATCCCAAAGCCAGCTGCGGGGAGACGTTTTGTTCTTTTTAAGCAGCGGGGAGAGACAGATGTTCGTCTGAGTGACTGATGGATGTGTTTGACACGACGCCTCGTGATATTTTAATTGCTGTGTTCGCTGTCAGTGTGCGTTGCGTTTCGTCGGTGGCCTGAGGAGGCGGGAATGTCCCAGTGTCGGAACGTCGCCGACGGTTTATCAGTGTCCTCATTTGTTATGCAGATTGTAACACATCTTTAAACGACTTCTGATCAAGCCGACACAACCTCATAGAGGAACTGGCCTCAATATGGTTTAATAATGGAGAGATAAATTTAAAAAAAAAGAGAGATAAATAAGAATTTGCGGTGTCAGAAAATAATGTTTATGTGCTGTTCAGAACACAGACTTTCGTGCTTGCATGTCCTACAACCATTGAATAGTGCGTAATGAGATGAGTGGACAGATCCAACGGCAAGTCTGACTGTCTCTCTCTGGGGATTTTACCTGAGAAAATATATCCCACGTTTGATTAAACACAGCATAGTTTCCAACTGTCTTCTTCAAAATTCACAACAGGACAGAGACTTTTGATTTCAAAAATGTAATTTAATACATTTCATTACAGTTATATTTACTGAATGTATGTTAAGGAGAAACCTTGGTTAAACACAGTTGACCTAAAACAGTCTGTCAAGGAAAGGCAGTCATGTCCATTGTAATGTTCTTTTTGAGAGTTAAATTTCATTCAACTCAAATAAGACACTAGGCCAGTGTAAGTCAGTTCTACAACTTTTGTAGTCCTCCATATTAAGTATGGGCAACACCAATTCAAAAATCTCGACCGATGCTCCGTAAATGCCTCTGGTGTCCTGTTTTGATATTAATCTTTCAATTGTGTCTGTCAGCGCTGACATAGTTCACAGTGAGTGTTAATACTGCTAAATGGACGTCAGTTTGATATTTTGAATTTCACTGCTGAAATCTGAAATGGCTCACCTTTCATTGTGAGCTCTTAACCTCCTTTGGTCACTGAAAGACAGATATCTCCCATCATGCATAACTTAGTGCCCACTTTGTCTTATCTCAATCTCAGTTTTAAAAAATAGTGTCATTATGTGCGTGCGTGCGTGCGCGTGTGCAAGCGGGTGGGCGGGTGGTCGTGCATGCGTGCATGTCTGTGTGTATGCGTATGAGTGAGTTAGAGTGTGTGAGAGTAAGCGTGTGTGTGTGTGTGTGTGTGTGTGTGTGTGTGTGTGTGTGTGTGTGTGTGAGTGCGTGTGGGTGTATGTAGATGTGTGTATGTGGGTGTGTGTTTGTATGTGTGTGAGAGCGTGCGTGTGTCTATGTGTGTGTGTGTGTGTGAGTGCGTGTATGCATATGTGTATGTGGGTTTGTGTGTATGTGTGTATGTGTGTGTATGTGTGTGTGAGTGTCTGCTCTGGTGCATTGCCAGCATAATGATTACAGGGAAACATAAATATGCATGTTATGTGTTGGAAAATATTATGGATGAAAGCCTGTATGCTTTGACACACTTTCCAACCTCTCTGTCATGTCCAGCAGATTTTCTCATTTATTATTGATGGATCTCTGGGTATACGATAAGCAATGAGGATATCAATCTGCTTCATCATCAATCGCTTGTTGCCCCCCCCCCCCCCACACACACACACAAACACTTACACACTCTCTCTCTTTATTCCCCTCTCATTCTCCCTCTCCCTCTCTCTCTCCGTCTCTCTCTTCCTTTCTCCAGAAGGAGTGCTCTCTCTCTCTATCTAGGACTGACCGTTCTTTCCCCCTCTCTCTCTCCCTCTCTCTCTCTCCCTCTCTCTCTCTCTCCGTCTCTCTCTTCCTCTCTCCAGAAGGAGTGCTCTCTCTCTCTATCTAGGACTGACCGTTCTTTCCCCCTCTCTCCCTCTTGCTCTGGCGAACAGGCTTTCATGTGAAGAAAGAGAGAGGGACTTCATCAGCTAAAATTATTATTGTTTTTTCATTCTTCAGAGTCAATATTGGATCCACATCAACCAAATTTTAAAATACCTGAGTGTGTCTAGCAGGAAGACTTGGCTGGCGTGGTCACAGTCAGTTAATTCACTGTTTTAGGATGACTCACTGGACATATGAATTGCAGTTTAACGTGGGAGGTTTGCTATCAACGTGCACCACAACAACTCTGCATGAATGTGAAATTACGAGGTCCTGCCCTTTTACAGATTTATCCCCATAACTGATGGTGCCTTAAGGTTCAGTGATACACAGTGAGTCGTGGTTAGGTTCACTGTCTCTCATCACTTTTCCTGTGTCGTAATGCACCACATTCAGACAACACAGAATAGAAGAGTAATACGTCATTTTTAAGCCAAAACAGTAGCTTTGAAACTGGCACAACTGTGATTGTGATCTTAACTACGGGACTGAATGTTTGCTGCCATAGCGGATGTGGCTGATCTGGTGTCTTGGAGAGTGTGGAGCCGGTTTTAGAACTCAGACTGGATCTTCTGCCTGAGTCCATGATCGTTCATACAGTGTGTTTGATGTTGTCGAGTGAGGTAATGCCTTTGTTGCCAGTGCTTACAACCTCTGCTTTCCGTTGCTGCATCCAGCTCCTTGACGCCATCTAGCGGCAAAAAAGAGGAGGTGGGTGCGTATGTCGTCCACTGCCGGTGCAGTGTGTGAGTCGCCCCCATGCCCACGGCTGGCACCACACAATAAACAAGCAACGTTTGAACCCAGATTAAAGCGGAGGGGAGCTCAGAGCTGCAGCTGAGTCCAGAGACGATGTGACATCTGCTTGCTCAGCAGTTTGTGGACGTGGTCTTACATCACACGAGCTGCTTTCCCTGTCCCAGCCAGTTATGTCTTCAGCGACGGCAGAGCCCAAACCCAGCCCGTACCCAAGGCTTTGAGACCTGACCCAAATGAGTCCAGTTCTGCCAAATTTGAAGCCCAAACCCGATTCGACCCCGGAATCGCTCACTCCGGTTTCCTTTCAGAGTGAGCGGACACGGAGACACACGCGATGGCAGATTCTCACAGGCGTGGTTCTGCGACGCTTTGCTCAGCTGTTCCTTGCATGAGTGAGAGCGAGAATGCAGGTGTTGCGATCTGTAATACTGTTCACAGTGGGGAGCGGCTGGCGACCGTAGGCTAATATGCTGACCAGAAAAGACAGCGCTGTAAGTTAAGTGAATACGCAGGCAAGCATTACGGGGTTTAATTTTCACGTCATATCGTCATGCCAGACAACACACCAGCACACAACTATTTACTATCAATATATTTTGGTGGAATTGAGGATTGCACCTGGCAAAAATGATCACTCTGCAGTAAGCTGAATTTTATCTCCGTATGGGACAGTAGGCTAAACCTAACACCACTAAAGCCGAGGAAGCCCATCAGAGCGATGATAAACCATTGGCTTACCGGTGCCTACAGACAGGAGCCACTGGCTTTACCGGTGCTTACAGAGAGGAGAGAGAGAGAGAGAAAGGAGAGAGAGAAAGAATGTGCATGTGCAAAATGAGGTACAAATTTCTACATGTCAAAATAAAATTAAAACATGCACTTTTTAATAAAACAAACTTGAATCTGGCTTGAGCCGAGAGTCGTACATGAAAAACCAACCCAAATGTAGCCCAGACGTAGCCCCAAAAGCTTGTAACAGAAATCACAAAAAGGAGCCAAATTCTAGACCGCAGACAGCTAGACAGCCCTGTCACTCAAACAACAACAGCATGATGGACCAACAGAAAACCGATGGGACTGGTATGTACCAGACGGACGCTGTCCATCAACCTGTCAGACGTCTCAGAGCACCAGCATACGCTGTCTCAGCCGCAGGTTTACTGGCACTGGTGGGGTATTGGTGCTTTGGCCAGTGTGGGTGAGGGAGAAGGTGTTACAATGACCACAGATTGAGACACAGGTGAGCACAGAGACCATATCAGCATGTGGACTGAGTAAACAGCTATAATGGTTGTGTCGCTTTAACGGTCATGTTATTAGAGAATTTAATGTCAGATCTGATAAGGACAGCCATGGCAGGACAGGACCTGAATCACTTGTTGTTTCTGGAGCTGTTGACATAATTCAGCACATGAAAACGGACAAACTTATGCTAAGAGTTGAGATTAAAACCGGCGTAAATAAGGTACCTTCATGTCCAGGTCTTGCTAAACGTTGGTGGACACATCCTTCAGGACCACATCTGCAGCGAGATCAGATCCTGATCAACAACAAATGGATCAGCTCATTCCAGAAACTCGAAGAGTTTCCAGAAACTATCAGTCAAAGAATTCAGTGATAACAGGCTCTGGCCAGCAAGTCTTGGGGTTTTTTTGTGTTGGTCTTTTTTTAAAAAGCAAAGGGAGAATCTTGTCAGGTTCAGCTAGAGGAAACTTGTTACCAGGGTTACATTCTGTATATATGTCTCCCAGGAAGATCACGTGATCAGTATACACAGCGACCCATTTTCACAAAATGTCAAATGCTGAAGCTGCCCGTGGCGCGGCATGCTAAGACAAGTCAACGCAAACGACAAGTTAAAAATGATCATACCCTTGTTTAACCGCGTTCCTTGGTTGTCATGGTTTGATGGAATTTCAGACGGCTTGTCGACTTTGGAATACAAAATGTGAGGACCTCGCACAAAATTGTCAACAGTTTAAGTGAGATTTCTCAGTGAAGGATGCTGAACTAAACACAAGCGTGCTGCGTTTGAGTCACTATTTCATCTACAAACTCGCTGAAGCGTAAAAGAAGATTAGTGATGATGATAATACCACTACCAATGATTATGACTGTGTTTAGGATAAAAAATGATCTCTCTCTCTCACCCTGTTTCTCTGTCTATCCCTCTATCTGCAGTAAACTGGATGCATTTATCTACGACGCGGCCGTGCTGAACTACATGGCTCGTAAGGACGAGGGGTGTAAGGTCATGACCATCGGCTCGGGGAAGGTGTTCGCCACCACGGGGTACGGCATCGCCCTCTACAAAAACTCCCGCTGGAAAAGACCTCTGGACCTTGCCCTGCTGCAGCTGGTGGGGGATGGTAGGAGACTTCAGCTCAGTCACTGACCAGACAGACAGACAGACAGAACATGTGTTCTATAATAGAATAACAATAAAATGTTAAACAGTTTTCTTTTCAATTTAAGGGAACCAGATGTTTTGTTAAAGATGTCTAGAGCCTGACAAGTGTAGTTTAAGTTTAATCAAAGCCTGTTTATCACAAGAGTATTTTTTAGTCAGACAATATGTCCCTAGAGGTATATGTCCCACACTCTCAACAGGACAAAAAAAACAAAAAGCAAAAAGAAACGTTTTCAAATGACATCCAAAGGATCTGACCGTGTACACAGCTGCGTGTCTGTTTTAGTGGAGTGGTATTTGCGACAAGATGTGAATCTGAGTGTCACGTGTTTTCCGACACAGGTCTTATGACTCACTGTGAAGCCTGAAGGGTTAGGATATGAGGGACATTTTTGGCTTTCAAAAAAAAAAAAAAAGAAAAAAAAAAGAGCGAGACAGAAAAAGAAAAAACATATAATTGAAGTTACCCCATGGATAACTGTGCCATAGTTAGAAAGCAGACTGTTATTTACACTGGAGAGTAATGGTACTTGATATCCCCATTGTAGGGCCCTTTGGATTAGATACAGCATTCCACCCTGAGGTCCTCAGTCATTCTGGTGGCATGGTTCTGTTCCCTCCACTCTCTGCTCAGGCTTATCATCCCCTCAAATCTATTCTCTCTCTCTCTCTCTCTCTCTCTCTCTCTCTCTCTCTCTCTCTCTCTGTTTCTCTTTCTCTCTCTCTCTCTCTGCTGCTCTGTTTTCTAACTCTGTCTCTCTCTCTGCCTCTCCGCTTCTTTTTCTCTTCCGCCATCTCTGTTTCTCCCACTCTCTCTCTCTCTCTCTCTCTCTCTCGCTCTCTCTCCTGCCCTGTAGAGGTTCTTTGATGAGGAAAATAGCACCTCTTCTCATGATTAAAACTGAGTTTGAAAGGAAACTGAAAGAGGCTCGTTGAAATGTGATGAGATGAACAGAGTCAAACTTAATGAATGCGCTAATGAGAAGTCAAAGGGGTCAGGCCTGTAAATATTACACTACTCAAAAATGAATAGATTTTAATTTTGACACATATTTGAACTGCACTTCTCATTAGGGTTGGATCTTTGTCGCATTTGAATAAATATGTTATCATTTTAGTTACCGAAATTAAATTTACCGTTACCTGCGCTCAGAGGGTCTGGAGGAGGATTAAAAGAAACACAAAATTAACCTGATATCAGTGCAGTTATTTGTTTATGCTTTGCTTTTATGCTTTTTGCTTATGAAGAAGATAGAATGCAGTCTCCTTCACTGTGTCAAACGCTTAGTATAATCCATAATTATGAGTCCATAAGAGTGTATGTAATATGTCTTACACTGGAAGCATGCCCTTGTTTCTGTTCTCTCCTTTTTTTGGGCAAGTGGAGCTGGGGGGGGGGGGGGTATATTCTTCCCTAAAAAAAAAGAAAGAAAGAAAGAAAGAAAGAAAGAAAAGAAAAGAAAAATGTCCTAATGGCTTTTGTTGTGGGGTAGACCCATCATCAGTCTCTAGCTTTCATCTCCAGAGCACTCTGGGCCTGTCATATCACAAGAGACTGCAAACCAGGGCATTTCAGACCTCCATCAAAGCAGTTATTATCTCCCCTCATCCCTCTTTCTCTTCCTCTTACCGTCTTCCTTCTTTCGTGCTTTTTTATATTTTCCCTCATTTTTTCTCTCGTTTTCTATCGCTCCTTTTTTTTTTTTTCCATTTTCACCTTGCTCTTCCTCAGTGGAATAATAAAGTAAAACCAGACTGACACCTCCCCTCACTGCCTCTAAACTGTTCCACCTACTCCATCCTCAAGAACAAAAACAAAACAACTCTCCACCTCCCAACAAAAGGGTCTTTAATCCATCCCTCTTTTTCTTCTTTCCCTCTTCTTTTCCTCTTCTCTCTTTTTTCTTTCTTTTCCTCAAACACCTTTGCCCCTTTTCCTTGCCATATACCCTCTTCTTCCTCCTCCTCTTCTTCCTCTTCCTCTTCTTCCTCTTCTTCTTCTTTTCCTTTGTCCCTACTCTACTAGATGAGATCGACATGCTTGAGCGGCTTTGGCTCTCTGGAATCTGTCACAACGATAAGATTGAAGTGATGAGCTCGAAGCTGGACATTGACAATATGGCAGGTGTGTTCTACATGCTGCTGGTAGCCATGGGACTGAGTCTACTGGTCTTTGCCTGGGAACACCTGGTCTACTGGAAACTCCGTCACTGCCTGGCTCGCTCTGGCAGTCTGGACTTTCTCCTGGCTTTCAGTAGGGTGAGGTTTTTTTTTTTTTTTTGGAGTATGTAGATTACTGTCTTTGGTCCCAAAATCAAACATGGTAAGCACACATGTTTAACTCCTCTTAGATCTTCCCCTTTTTGACATATAAATTGTTAGGAAACAAGCGGTAATTTTCACATTAATACAGAACAATGTGGTGAGTAACGAGTTGCAACAGTCGCAGACATTAGAAATCGCGTCCCGATGGAAAAAGGGGTGACGATGAATTGCATTTTACTGATATAAAGTTTTCCAATTCCTAAAGATAGATAATAAACCTGAATAGCCAACATACATGTAAAACTTTGTGATGGCTTGAACCAAGGTTGAGAAGTAGTCATCTGCCAAGTTGAATAGGTTGAACCTGGCAACCCGGTCTCATAATGTCTCTCAGTACCAGAAACTGATGCTCAGTGCTCTGCATGAATACACAGAGACATTTCACAAGAGCCATTCACTTCTTTCAAGGAGAGGAGCCATAACACAGAGAGAGAGAGAGAGAAAGCGGATGACTCATCCACTCTCTATGGCACTTGTCTCGCTTGTCCACAGAGCAACGAAACCCTAGAGTAGCTGTTAAGGAGGCCATAGAGTAGATATGGTACAATCTCCACACTGTACTGAGGTCAGAGCAAATTCATCAAAAAAAAAAAAAAAGCAATTTAAGGATTTTTTTTTTTAGTTGGCAAATGCCCTAGCAAATGAGATAAAGAAACAGGAAAGTCACTATCGTAGCTTTTAAGGTCCAGGTGAAAAAGAGGTTTACCTACACCACATTCATAATATAATACACCAGGTTATGAAGCACATATTGAGAGTGTGTGCAGTCTGAAATTTCAATGGACTGCACAGAACCCAAACTGGAATTCAGTTTAGAAAAAGTGAAGGCAAGGCTAGATAAGATAAGGTTACCCTAGGTAAAGTAAGGCTGTGTCCTAGAACAAAATATGATGTGAACTGAAGCAGTGAATAAGTCTAAAGTCAGAATAACAAGCCAGTAATTTCTTTGAATAGAGACATTGTATAAATCACTACATGTGTTTTATAAACAGCCCTTCAATAGCACAAAGTCGTCGGTGGACATTTGTCAGACCGAAACAAAAGAACCGAAGTAAAATTGTCATAGTGTGCTGGTATGCAGTCAAAGTACCGTAATGATTTCAAGGCCTTGTGCCCATTTACTGGCTTCTTCATCAATGAAACCAATTTAAGACAGGGCAGATTTTATTTTGCTGCCAGTTGCGACATAGTGAGACAGTGAGATTAAACATCTCCTTTTTTTTCCCCTACAGGGAATGTACAGCTGCTGCAGTTTTGAAGATGAAACGGCCCCTGGAGGTTCCCAAAGCACACTTCCCCAATACCCCCACGTCTCTGCTATTCCCGCTCCCCATGTGGTCACCACACCTGTAGCCAATCCTCCCATCACCATGACACAGCAGCAGCAACAACAACAACAACAACAACAACAGCAGCAGCAGCAGCAACAAAAACATCACCAGCAACAACAGCCAGTGTACAATTCCCTGCTTCCAGGTTCCCCACCAACAGGTGTACATTCTGGTATGGCCCTTGGACCATCAAACAGCCCCATTCTGGGTGCCCCTATGCCATGCTCTACATTCCTGCCACGTCACGATCGCAGATTGGCCGTAGTGGATCGCTGGACACGCCCCAAAGCAAGTGCTGAGAAAGCAGGTGGTGTCAGTGGTGGGCCCACAGACTTAGCACAATACTCACAGGGCATTCCTCCTCACTGGGGGACAGGAACAGGTGGAGGTGAAAGAGGTCTGGATGAATATAAACGATATTATGGCCCAATAGATCCAGAGGGCCTAGCAGTGACAGCAGAACCACAATCTGCCGGTTCCCAAACCCCAAAAACGAGCCAGAGAGGGACAAGGTCCTCTGGAAACCCACGTCTGCCTCCTAAAAGTCAAACTCACCTACCCCACAACCATAATCTGTTACATCCTTCTCCACCCCAGCATTCCTTCTGGAGGAGAAATAGTCTTTCGAAGAGGAAAGGCTCTGGAGGGCCCCTTTATGAGAACATTCTCCCCTTGGGGAGGAGAGGAGGAGGGAGGTATGGCGGAAGAGATGGAGGAAGCAGGAGGGGTCGTCGCCCACCGCCACCTCCTCTTCATCTTCCAGTACCTGTTCCGCTCTCCTCACCAACCCACACGCCTCCTTCACCCTCACCTTCTATTGGATACACATCCAGCTCCTCTACGACCTCCAGCTCATCTTCCTCCTCTTCGTCTGAGTCACTCTCTCGTTCCAATTCTCCTACTTACTCATCCTCCTCGTACACATCATCCCAGAGTTTCAGGTACAGAGCAGGTGAAAGGGAAGGATATGAAGATTATGACAGTGATGACCTGACAGAGGAGTCCAGCCTGCTCTTGGGAAGGAGAAAAGGTCGTTCACGCTTCTCCTCTCGATCCCTGCCCTGCAGTCCTCCACCTCCGCCTATACCACCTCGTAAGCCTCGGTTACCAATGAGAGAGAGGGCTGGCAGTCAGTTGGCACAACTTCAGGAGTGGTGGGCATCCTGGGGAGAGAGAGAAAAAATCAGAAGAAACATTGGAGACAGAGGAGAGAGTAGGGAAGAGAGGCGGCATCACAAAGAGAGAGAGAGGGACAAAAAAAGGAGGAAAAAGGGTCATAAGAAAAAGAAGAGGGAGGAACACGAGAGGGAAAGGGAACGTAAGAGGCGCAAGCTTAAAAAGAAGAAAAAGAAAGGAGGGAAGTCCAAAAAGAAGGAGAGATACAAGAGGTCAGAACAAGCAGAGGGCAATGTTGATAGGAAAGAGGAATATGAGAAAGGAATAGATTACTCTTCCTACCCCCCACTGAAGCAAACCTCTGTCAGGAAAAAGAGCGAGAGTTCCAGTAGAAGTTACGAATGGGACTTAGCAAGGGATGGAGGGAGGAGAGAGAGGGATGATGACAGGGCAGATGATGTCGAGGAAGGTAGGGGGAGGGAAAGACATCACAGAAGTCCACAATCTCATCGCCATTCCAGGGCAAGGTCAAGTAGTAAGCACCGTCCCTCCTCAAGTAAACAATCAGCTTGTGTTAAATTTTGGGCAAGTGGTAGCCCAATGTCAGAGGCAGCGTCATCATTTCTACCCCTGATTCCTGTCTCCTCCAAGAGAAGAAGATCATCAGGCACTGAGAGAGAGGCCTTAGGGAGAGGAAGTGAGAGTCGCCCCCTCTTGGGCAGGAATGGGAGAAGCAAGGTGCATTCTAGGGAAGGACTGTCATTCCATGAGTGGGATTCAGAAGAGGAGGAAGATATAGAGTCTGAGGAAGAAAGAAGAGGCGCGGAAGAGTGTGGGAGAAGAAGAGAAAGCAGAAGGATGGAATCAGAATCAGAAAGAGAAAAAACTGTCGAGATCTATACAGATGACGAAGGTTCTTCTGGAGAGTTCGGCAAGTTTGAGAGATACTGGGAAGGTCACGAGGGAAGAGCTGTTGGAGGCATTGGGGGTGGGGGTTGGTTTTTTGGCACATACCCTGCAAGGGAGAGAGGGGGCAGTATAAACAGTAGAGATGACTCCTTTCTGCCATGGGGAGCAGGAGAGGGTAGTTGGGCTTCGGGAGGGGGAACAGGATGGGGTTCTGGAGGCTTAGCATCACATCAGTGGCCACCCCCTCCAACAACACCGCCTCCTCCTCGTAGATCCTGGTCTGTGGACAAGCTGCCTGTGAAAAATGAGAAGAAGTCCAAAAGTAAGTCTCAGGATAAGAGTCGAGGCCATATGGCTTGTTCCTGTCAATCACCACACAACCCTACCAGCAGTCACTCCAAATGGAACCGGGCAGCCTCTCGAAGTCAAGAGGAACTACTGCCTCATCATCATGGTTTCAGCAGCAATGCACAGTCCAAGAGACAGTCATCCAAACCTGATCGTACACAGAGCCAGGCCAAGTCTGGCAGTCAGTCCAACCTCAGCGTCCAGAGAATGCAACGTTCTGACCGTTCTCGCCAGCCATCTTCTCCTCCTCAGGCTTTGATCCCATCTTTGCCGCCTCCTTCCCTCCCAGCACTCCCTGCTCCACCGTCATCTTCACACCCCATCCATGGGCCTCCACCCACTTCATCCTCTTCGGTCTCCTCTCCATCCGTCATCTCCTCCACACCCGGTGCCCCACAGCCCTCTTCGATTTCCTCCTCCAGTGCCAAGCTTCAGTACCAGAGACTCCGGTCAGTGCCCCAACCCCAGAGGTACCAGTCCCCACACCTTCCCCTCAAAACCAAGAGCCTGTGTTCACGTCGAGGTTCTGCCCACTTCTCCAGTGTGGAGAGTGAGGTTTGAAGGATGTGATGTAATAACGAAGAACGTTACACTAAAAACAAACAAACAAACAAACAAACCATGGGAGCAATTTCCTTAACACCATAAACTCTACGCTGGCCTAGATCACACAGCAGTGGGATTTTGATGCCCCTGTGGGCTCCCTCCTGTTCTTGCACAAGGCTCTGTGTTTTTTTTCAGCAGAGAGAAAAGGGAATCGGCATATGCCATGTCATCAGGATATATGGCCATTCTGACGCAAAATGTTTCGTCAGTACGAGAAGGAGATCTCTTAAAAAGGGAGTGGTCTTGCTCTTCAAAATGAATCTCAGAGGCCTTAAGATAGAGGGACTGGTAGTCTAGGTTCATTTTAGTTTTCTTTGAGTATTCAAAAATACCTGAGGGCTCAGAATCCTTCGTGGATTTCTCAAGGGACAACTCAGAGAAGAAGACCCTGTCCCAAAACCTCCAACTGCCCTTGTACTTTTTCTCCAACTCTGAGCTGTGAATCCTTAGATAATTGTTGTGTTTGTTCAATATCTCAAGGGAAGGGATCACTGAAAAAATGTACAGTAGCAATCCTTTTTTTTTTTTGTCCTGCCCCTTACAGAGCATTTTTCCATACCTCCTCTGTCATACCAACTCAAATCTGTTACTCTTTGTGTTTGTCACTGTGTTTGTACTCCTAACAACAGGGTAAGTCAGCTGTGACTGATCTTTTATTGGCTCGTTGAAGCTGAGTGCCAGGCGTAACTGAAGCTTTCACGCAATGCTTTTACGTTGGGATCATTTCACTAGTACTCTGTTTTCATTCTTCCCCTGAGCAATACACCGTAAACTACAGAAACCACATACAATACATACAGTATATTTTATATTTAAAAGTTATTTTACTATATACGTGTGTGTGTCGTCTGTGTGTCATCATAAAAGATCAACATGTTAATTTATTGAGAGAACATGAGCACTGTGCTACAATACACTTGGGACACACGCAATGTTTCAACTACCTACAGTCAGTGGCAGCCCTTCTCTTCATAACTGAATGTACATGTTGCCATGACAACAGTGTGCTGCAACCAAGAAGACACTTTAAGATAGTAGCTTTTTTTTTTTTTGTGAGTGGGAGGGGGACGGGCGTTGGGGGGGGGGGGGGGGTGGATGGGTGGGGTTTCAATTAGATGTCAGGAATCGGAGGTGGTGAAATGATGTTTTAAGTGCATAGATGACAAGGCTAGTCATATTGCAGCGCTGTACTCCCTTAATTAGATGTCAACATCGCAGCTGAGAGACATGCCATTATTTGAAGAGCTGTATGCAGGAGAGAGCACTGTTTACAGTTTGACACTGTGGTTTTACACCTTTTTTTACTAGCTGCTCTGCTGTCACTTTACTAGCTTATGGAGTAAACCCCTTGCCTGCTTAGCAAAATAGCTTGAGCTTTACTGAGTGCAGTGAAAGTGAATTCCCGTCAGAACTTTAGCCTGTTAAATTTCTGAAAACATTTTTATCAATATTTTTACTGTGGAAGGATTAGAAATAAATCAGGATTAGTTGTGGAGGGTAATTTATCAAAATCCTGAGTAATCACATCTTTAAGAATAAGCTATGAACAATGATTGAGTACTTGGCAGATGTTTTTAACGGACTGATTTAGCTTCTACCATTAGCATATGCGCTAGCATAACTGAAGTGATTGACTGAGTGTGAGTATTGCAAAGGGCACAAGTGTGTTGGTACCAGACCAGAGTCGTCTAATAGTCCAGGCTTTCCCTCTACAATTTTCAAGTATTTACACAGAAATGTATTCAGTTGAGTGTTCAGTCAGAAACTTTCTTTCTTTCTTTCTTTCTCTCTTTCTTTCTTTCTTTCTTTCTTTCTTTCTCCCTGGACACTTAAAAATATGTCTTCTTTCTTTCTTTCTTTCTTTCTCTCTTTTTCCCTGGACTCTTAAAAATATGTCAGAGACATATTTGACTCAGGTCTGGTTAATAAAGACCAACAGGCTGTTTTGTTTATTTTGTGTACTATTGACTGCATCTGAGCCATACTAAGCTTAACTGTATGTATGCTGAGCTTTTTTAAAGAGTAGAACCAATTCATTAGGGTATATTGTGTGGTCAGGTTCGCTAAACTGTGATGTCAAATATAGTGTCTCACTCTGAAAGGTTTCAAAACCGGTCACGTTGCCAATCTTTTTTCAGGTGGTTGTAATTCCTTAAGAGGTTAAAACCTGGATGTGACATCACTAATTTTCAGCCCCACAGTTCAACAATCAGCTTCAGTTAAACAATCGTCGGTCATTCTTAACACAATACCTTGACATCACTAGTTAGCATCTCTGACAACTTCTATATATATCCTTTAACTTAACTTTTGATTGTTGTGTAATTATTGTCTGGATTTCTTTCTATTATATAGATGTATCACATATATGTGTTTGTGAAGTTTAGATAGAGCAATAGAGAAATAGTTGTAAAGCTAAACAGTACTGTGCAAGTATTGTTTTGACACTCATTGCAGTTGCCAAATTTGACAATGGACATGTGCCATATGTATAATCCCTCAAAAAAATGTATGTAGAATTCACTTTCTGTCCCGTTACAGACACGGGGAAAACAAAAATGATTTCATTTCGATTCTGGGAGAGTAATCAAAGTTCTTCAGTCAGTTTATTTACTGAGTAAGTTATGGATTATAAAGTACACTAGGACATAATACCAAATGATGGACTAGTCGTCTCACGAGCTTACCCCACCAACAGATCAATCTAATTCTCATCCTCGAGTTCTCTATGGATCTGTCTCTTTGTGTTTTTAGTGTCTACAGCCGTAAATTGTTTTGCATTTTTATGACGTGTGGGTTGGTCTCTTATCTAAATAGCAGCAAATTATAAATATATACATATGTATACATATACATATACAAATTATATATATATATATAAAATTACAACAATATATTTCAAAGGTAGGATATACTGTTTATCTAAACTAAATTTATTCTCTATAAATTGGTCTTTTTTTGTCTTTGTCTTCTCTTGCCTCACATCCTGTTGACATCGGAGACCTGTGTCCAACCGTGTTTAGAGTCAAACAGCCAGCCCTCCTACACAATTAGTTACCATTATGACAGATGCTATGATTGGTCTGTGTGTGTGTGTGTGTGTGTGTGTGTCTTTGTGTGTGTGTGTGCGTCTGACGACCGTGTCACTGTAGCGCGAGTTTGGGCTGTGGCAATACCACGTTTGACAAAGCTATTGTTTGGGAGGGGGGGCGGGGAGGGGGGGGGTGGGGGGGGGGGGGGGGGTAAGGAAATCGAGACAAAAATAACAATGGGCTTTTTTTAATTTATTTGTACATGGGCCCAGACCTGGGGAATCCTCCGAGCCAAGGGCAGTGTGTGCCCAATAAAACACTGCCCTCCAAACCCTGACAAGCCACGTGTGTGCAGCTGCGCCGCAAGCTTTGCAATATGCAGTATACTGTCTTAATGTGTGTGTGTGTGTGTGTGTGTGTGTGTGTGTGTGTGTGTCACACATGGACCGGGCTTTGCAGTGGTGTGTGCGTGTATGTGCTCTTCGCGCTGCCTGTGCAAAGCTACATTGTATTAAAGCTAAACACAAACACACACACACACATACACACACACACACACACACACACACACACACACACACACACATACACACACACATACACATACACACAAACACACACGTGCTGTGCAGCTCTCTGATATTCTGTTGTTATGTAGCTGAGCACAGCTGGATCAGTTAAGTGCCACACTGTGACAGAATCACATTGCCCGGTGCCACTGTGTTTGGCTCCATGTGCCATACTCCTCGTCCTAGAGGAGTGTCCACACCGGGGCGATGCGACACACTGGGCTGTTCAACCATGGGAGACTTTATGCTGTGTTGTAAGCAGAACAGAATAAAAAGACTTTTAATATGAACTCCTGTTATTTTTTTTTTTGTCTCTGTGCAGTGGGTGTGCAGTGGGAAACTGGAATGAGTTGACAGTAAGTTGCCTCAGGTTGTAAAATTGTCTGTCTCTGCTCTTAAGTTTTCGGTACAGCCAACAGAATACACAAGGGTCTGCTTAATCACTGTTTCAAAACATTAAAAGCACAATTTTATTTCATCTCTCGAAACATACATGGTTTTATGGATGGACCTTTTTATGAACTAACAGAGAAGGGAATTTAAGGCAGATTGTCAGAATGCAACCTGATGTCCCCTGTGTTGGCCTTTCTAATGAAACTTAAATAAAAAAAGACATGCTTTCATCAGTTACCTACGGTTTCACTTTGCAATGTACCTAATATCACTGGGTATCTGACATCAGTCTGTTTCACAGTTTAGCAAGTCTAGTCTCAAGTAATCATGCAAAAGGACTTCATCCCCAAGTGTACAAATCATGTCCACTCCTTTCTACAGAGTTTCAAATTCTAAAGTCTTACTATGAATTTGCACACAATATACCAAGAAAAGTAATAAACTAATGACATAAAACAATGGTTCCTTAACATAATGGAGAGTTTAGAATAGGTGAAAGGGACTGGCTTTCTTCACTTAGTATGATTCTTTGCACCATATAGGAGCTTAGAGCATTCACTGTGAACCAATGTGGATCTCTTTTGTTTTTTTGCCCACGGTTTTTCTTTGTTGCTGACTGGTTTTCATTTTGGAAAGCATCTCACATCGTGGACTGTCTAATTGTTTTTGGGCCCACGCTGCTTTCCACTTTCCCTGTGGACTGTGGTTTGCAACCTGTCCTGTGCTGTTGTGTGTGTTCCTTTCTTATGGTAGTACCAATTCTGCCAACACTGGCCAGCTCTCCCTGTTTGATAAGTTTCCATAGCACCTTGTTGCTCATTCAAAATGTAACATAGACGGAACCGAGACAGGTTTTGATAATTATTTCAAACTTCTTTATGAATTCTTTGTGAGAGACTTCCAGGATCCTTGTGGGGAGACAAATTTAGCATTTTTCTCAAGTTCACATTTAAGTTTATTTGTCTGCACTTTTTACAAGTGAAAATTGTCTCAAAGCAGCTTTACAGGGATCAGTGTCTAAACCCTCAGTAAACAAGCCCAAGGCAGCAGTGGCAAGGAAGAACTCCCTGTAATTTGTGTTTAAAAAATGAAGATCTTGATATTAGTGGAAGCACTTTTAAAATAATTATACAGGGCATCTTCTTTTTTTGTTCTTTGTCTGTTTTGCCAGATGTGCTAGTATTACTATCAAGGCAGGTGAATTCCTCCTTATCATCTTTGGCCCATCCACTCTATGTGACCTCATGACCTCAGTCTCTACTGTGTTAATAGTGAGGCGGAGTTGGGTATTATTGCATTATGAAACTGTGGTCATCTGTGAAGTTTAGGTTTCTGATGATGTGAACAAAGTCCACTGGAAACCAGTGCTCTGATTTTTTGAGGTCTTTCTAATGATTTGGTCTATGTTGATTAGGAAGAGCAGCAGAAGCAGGAATAGCCCTTGATGTAAAACCATGTTCAGATGTGAAAGCTGTTTGACAGTTTGCCCATGCAGATTAACATGACCAGCAAAAGCTTAGTTCATGTTCTTTGTTAGGTTGACACACTTTGAGGGTAAATCATAACATCTCAGGAAGCTATTTCAGAGTTAGTGAAGCTGACATACAGGTAACTCTGCCATTCAATGCATTGTTCAGCAGTACTCCTAGAAATAACAATGTGATCTGCATTGGATTTATCGTTTCTAATCTGTCTTGTACTTCACTGGAACTGGACATCAATGGACCACCCAACAAGCTGTGACCAACCAGTCTCCCAGTCTGTTAGCATTTCGTCAGTATTCCAGGTTTGATTCATAACCTGAGCAGAACACATATGGAGGCAATTACGTCTACTTTAAAGATGTCAGGAGTATGTTGTCAACTCCTGTTGCTTCGCGAAGCTTAAGCTTCTTAATTCCCCTTTTCAGCTCCTCCTTAAGGGATCTTCTCACAAATGACGTTTATATCTTCAGAGGGTTTTGCTACATATGGGATCCGGTAATGATCTGTGCAGTTAGACACAATTCAATACAATTAAATTCACTCATCTGTTATTGGCATGAATTGCAGTTGACAAATTTATTCAGTGCCATAAATCTATAGCAGTAGATGCTCATAATGTGTAGATGTGGTATTTTAGGGCAAAATGATGGAATGAGGAAAATGTTACAAAAGTAATTAGTTAAAGAGGTGATTATAAGTAAATGATAAAGAGACAATAAAATAAATGCTCGGGATGTTGTAGAAGAACCCTTTCCAACAAATCCTGCAGGGATCTGTTTTTGTGCAGAAGAGACTGTCCTCTTGGCCCCTTAACCACTAAACTGGTGTTTCTGTCTTCCCCTGTTAGCTGTCTGATGATCCCGTAAATCTCGTTTGAGATGTGTGGTCTGGCTGCCACTTCAGCCTCAGCTGTTAGTTCATCGACTTGCCCTTTCTTGTCCTTCTTGATCTTTGTCTTGACTACTCTGTTCTTTTGGTGGTATTTCTCCTTTTAGCTGACTGCCTTTTAGACTTACCTATGGTTGTTTTCCATGGTCCCACAGTTCCTGTCCATCTCCCTAAAACCTAGAACTTATAGAGTTCTCCCTGGAAGCATTTTAAATAGGTTCACCCAAAAGCATCAAGACTGAATCTTTGCTAACCTGAGGATCCGTAAACTTCTGTAATCTCATACCTCTTCTGGGCCTCCTGTTATCCATCCTTTTTCCTAGGAGCGAGCGCACAGATGCTCCATTCCCCTGATGCCTAGTTGCACACGACAACATGGATGTGTCTTCTCTGTTCCTCCTGAGTAGCTTTTTGGAGCAGGTTATAGATTGTTTCCTTCTCTTTAAGGTCAGCTGAGTTTCTTGGTGCATAGCGCTGAAACTACGGTGACATTTTGACCTTTTCTGAGGCAGATTTCCATATGGAAATCAGTGGCAGTTTTGCAGCGTACGTAAACAGAATACAAGTTTCTATATGTGAGTGTTTGGGCATCTTCTCCTATGTTCCAGGAGTACAGAAAAGGTCTTTGAATGTTTGTTGTGACTTCTCTGATGGTGCTCTATCTATATTTCATGGAATTTTCTCACCTCGCAGCATCCAGCTCCAATCATAGACATTGAACTCTGTCAGGCTTTTACTCTCTTGGGATCCCCTAAGACTTGCCTGCCTTTATCTGGAGTGAGAATAAACAATCGTCTTTTCGTCTTTCCATAATTGTTGAAATGAAGAGAGATGTTTGCTGGGTGAGTGATTAGCCCCAAGTAGTGTTCTGTGCTTCATCTTACCTTTGACTCATGACCTGTCCAATAGGTTTGAACTTGTCAGGACAAGCCCCCCCCCCCCCCCCCCGCAGAGTTCGTGGCATCACTCAAGGACATAAGCCATCTTTTATCACAACAAGGTGACAGCCCTCATCAGAGAAGCCTATTAACAGATAGGCTAGTTATCTTACATAAGAAATATGGGTAATATGTAGACAGCCGCTGCATGTCAAAATATCATTTCGAACTGCTGTGATGATTATATTTCACAACAAGCAGCTAATCTTCTTGTTTAATTTGTCTGTGATGATCCGTTGGGCACGTAGTCCCGTCAAACAGCTGGAGATATTGCTCAGTACTCGGTACGTCTAGTTTGTTAGCAAGCACTACTTCATCAACCCTGTATTGCTTCATAATTGACTGTAATTTTGCTGCGGTTATATTAGACATTCAGAGTGAGGTGTCTCTGACTCACACTGTGAATGAGCCCGAATTTTGTGAGAATATGTCCATCAAGTCTATTGCTGTCGGATGCAATGTGGGGCATATCGTCAAAGTACGTTACAGCATTTCATGTAAGCAGTCATTTGACATAACTGTTTTCTCTCCAACATTTCTTTTATAGTGAGATGGGTCCCGAGAAGTGTACCCTGTTCTTGTTCTATATGGTGTTGATTAGCATATCAGACATATTAGCAATATCATCTGTATTCATGTGTGCTGGGTAAACACAAAACAATGTTTTTACATCTGCTTTTACCAAAAATGATGAAGCAATGGTGACAATTTATAGAGGTTTTTCATGCAAATTGTATGGTTTTCATAAACATGTAAATTCACAGCAATCCCTGATGCTTCCAGACCTGGCCACAATCAGATTCCATGTCAGTATTTGTCTAAAGGAAGTCAGTAGTTAATAACATTGTCCAGTATCATAGTTGCCATCAAACGTTCTGGTCTCTTAAATTCCTTAATACTCCATCTGAATGGTCACCTTAAAAATTACAAGCCTTCACTTATAGACATTGCACACTGACACTCAACAAGGTAAGGCTTGGTAATAGACATTTAACCCATTTCCCATAATAGTCAATATTTGGCCAGTGAAATAACAGCTGAGATATGCCAGATAATGACTATGATATTCATGTTAATTATCCCAAATTATTTGGAATATAGCCATATTTTTTTTTTTTGTAGTGGTTTGCAACTGAAAGACAATTTTTCAGCAAACTAGTCCTTTTTTCTTTCTTTTCTTTTACCTCAAAAACAAGCTGAAGCTCATTGGCCTCTGAGATCTGTAGAGGAACAGGTGAACGAACGGTAACATCCTGAGAACATTCTGTGTGTACTCCTCATAGATGTTCCAGAAAGGAAGCTGAGTGCTTGAAGTAGATGAAAACATTTCCCCATGAAACTGTGCCTTATATTTTCAAATAATGTAGTTGAATGCTATTGTAGCCACAAATGCAAACATACTGAGGTATTTATTTTGCTACGAGTAGATTAAGGGGAAGACTAAAATGAAACAACTGATGAGAAAAACATTTCGAAGAAACTAAATCGTTATCGAAAAGGACTTTACATGTATTTCATCGCAGATTTTCATACCAATTAAAAATAGTTCCATGATAAAAAGACACGCTTAGGTCAACACTTCAGTGTCTGAATTTCTAAAGGAGCATCAAACAGATTAAAAGAGATTTTTTAATGAGGTCAGAGAGTTGACGGCTGAATTGTAGATGTGTCAATCAGAGGGCAGAGTTGCAGCTGCAGCGTATGCTGAGCAGAGGAAAACTGTATTAGGAAAGAAGAACAACGGTCTTCACAATGCATAACACTCGACAGTACAGGGTCTGAACTATGAAAACTCTGCTGTTGTTACAAGACGAGTAATTACTCGGATAGTTCAAAGCTAAGAAGATGCAGATATAAACTATCAAGAGTAGCCTGATGGCTATATGTAGGACATATTCAGACCTCAACACCAAAATGAGAGAACGTCTAACAGCCTTATTTTTCAAATGGCAGAGGCGGAAATTTACTTAATGATATCACCCTGTCTCAGCCATCACAAGTCACATTCATTTTACACAACAGCCCCTTTTCACGTTGTTGTTGTTGTTGTTTCAGCAGAGCGAAGCTTCTTCTACCAGGACACGAAGTTCTCGAGGAATTGAATTTCAATTTTCTTCTCATGTGGATTCTCTTGACTTAAACTCAACCTGATCAGAGTCAGCATAACGCTGATACAAAATGTCATTCGAAAGGGGGTGTCGCTTAACGAAATGAGATTGTTTGCGGACGTTATTGATTATTGTGTCATCCTCAGTAGATCAAGACGGAGTATGGGGAGACCTCGTTTACTCACTCACTGATGAGTTTCAGTGAACGACAGCAAAGAGTGCTGTCTGGAGAGAGGCCAGTGAAAGAGCCTACTGCCGCTGTCAACAGGGTCACTCTGTAAGACGTGAGTGGATTTCCCTCTTAAAGAGAAACTCATTTCTGATTTAAGCGTTCAGAGTCATCTGCACGCCACAGGTAAGAGAGAGGAGAAGATCAGAGCAGTATAAGGCAGGTGAAGATGCCATTGATTTTAAGTGGTCCGGAGGAGTAAATAAGGGACCGGGCCGTCTTGCAGGTGACGGCCAGGGCACGGAGGGACCTTGAGTCAGCCTTGGAAAACTGTCTCCAGTGACTGCAGCCTGAGCCGCATGAGAACATGCATCTCCGCTGGCCGACGCTTAGACGAAGGGTGAATCTTAGAGCCCCCTGCTCTTCCAAAGGAAAGATCATTAAATCACCTGCAGTGAGAAATGAAGAGGGGGGTCTGCAGAGAGAGAGAGAGAGGGATGGTGGGGAACGGTTTACACAGAATGGAGACGCATTTGTCAGTTTCTGAATGGAAGGAGGTCACCTTGACAGCTGTGACAGGAGCAGTGAAAGCCTTAGCAGAGCGCTCCACTGAGTCACATTAGCGGATGAATTGGCTTTCCTTCATTTCCTCTTCTTTCTCTGCTGTTAGCACAGATCAGTCTGAATAAGGTACAAGTCACAGGATCACTGTATTTCACAGAGGACGTGAGGTGCTTTTCTTTGCGTTCATTTTTCTTGTACGCATCCAGGAAACATTCTGATGGTACACGGGGCCAAAGATTTCAATTTTTAGCCCTATTTGACCACTTTTAACCAAGGACTTGAAAGAGTCTGGCAAACTTCAGGCATTTCCCATTGGCGGTCGCTCTAAATAGCAGCTTTCCTCTGGCAACCCATCCAAAATAGCACTGTTGACATGCATGTGGTGTCAAGTTGTTTAGCTTTGTGACCTCCAGATTCTGATTTGCCTGCCTCACCATCTTCCTCACTGTATATGTGGGGACAAGATGTACTTGTGTCCTTTTTCTGTACAGATAGTTGTAGGCCAAATTTAAATGTTTTGAGTAGGCCTATTAGTAATTCACATGGACTTATATGCTTCTGTCTCTAGTGGCGGAAATCTCTTTTTAGGCTTTCCGTGACTGGCGGGTATGTATTTTCATCAACTGGTCTCATCATGTTTACAACTAAACCTTTTTTTTTTTTTTTTACCACAACCATCCAGTTAATAAATGGGAGACCCTGCAGGGAACGGGGGGGGGGGGGGGGGGGGGGGGTTGTATTACACCATTTTCCTGCACAACTGTATCAGTACAAATGACAGTAGTTCTCCCCTATTGAGAACTGAGGGTCACTGATTATCCATGTACTTGTATTATGTAGCCTTCCTTTGTCACCCTGCGTAGCCTGATTAATTCTGTAGGAAACCACAGATCCTCCACTGGCTCTCAGCGCTCTCCCTTTTGCAGGAAGCTTGATAATTTTGATAAACGATGTCTATTTACTTTGAAAAAAAAAATCCCTGTGCCTCCTGTTTAATTCAACTGGTTGGAGGTTTATGTGCACATACAGACATGAGACATCCTAAAATGTCACACAGAGCTTGGGTAATGTGACTCATAATTAGATTTATGATTTGGTAGAAAATGCTGTTTTACATATATATTAGTTATCAGGTTACGCATGAGACAAATTCACCCAAGGTAGTGACAGTATCACAGATTACACAAGCATGAGTAACATCTCAGGGCTGAGAATAATATCATAACTGAATGCTGAGTGAGAATACTTTACCGCTGATGGTTAAAGGCTGGAAACATCCACACAGAGATTACCATGTGTTAATTAAAGAGAGAGAGAAACAATTCCATACAACTGCTGTGGAGACTCATAAGAGGATGCAACCTCTGTCTGTCTGTCTTTCTTTTTTTACTTGATACTTTCTCCTGTGGACTTCAAACGACATTGACAAAATAACCAAATAATCTGAACAGAATTTAAACATTTCAGACATTTTAAATATTCTTTCTTTCTTTTCATTCATAAACATGGCTCACTCCCAGAGGGAAAAGAAAATCCCATCCCACAGGTTATTTGTGATAATTAAGTCGGGGCAATAATTAAATCTGCGTTCTCCACAGCGTCACCAGTCGATAATGAGAATACGGTAAATCCACGAGCCGAACCGGCAGAGAGGAACGCACACCACCGTAAACGCAGAGGATCAGAGGAGGCTCCTGAGATTAGACTGAGTCAGGATGAGATGCAGGAACACCAGGCAGTAGCGGTTCTAGCAATATGTCTGTGAAACTATGTATTCACAGTATTATGAACGAGTTGTGGTTTATTTGGTAGCGTTTCGTAGCGCAACTCATTTTGCTAATTGCATTGGCACTGCGACTCCGACAAGGTTAATTGACCCACGCGGTGACGCGATATCGCTGACGGGACGTGCAAATTCGCACGAAAAGTGATCGCGCAAATGTCACCATTCCGAATTTTTTGCGTGGGCACCCCGTACCGCCCCCAACAAGATGCTGCCCTGGGCAGCCACCCATGTTGCCCATACCTAAATCCGCCACTGAATTTCAATGTCTGACAGAGTCACCTGATTCTCTCTCTGTCTCTGTGTGTTTATATAAATGGCATGCACTGGTTATGGTTCAGGCTGGGTTTAGAATGCTACGTATTTCAGTTTGGTTGGTTTGACTATGAATTTCAGTCTTTTGCTGCGGTCCTAATTGGAACTCAGTTTCGGTGGCTCTGATTTCCCCTTCTGGCTAGTCCTCTCAGGACGTTTTCTGGAACATTCTCGCTCTTGTTTTCTCTCTGGTTACCTGTGAGGGGCTGAGTCTGGCAAAACTTCACAGATGGCCGTCTGCATAAGTAATACACTTGATCTAAGTACCTTGCGAAATGAAACCGGTTCCGGGACAGTTCTGACAGACCATTCATCCTCTTCATGCAGATACTGAAGAGGCCTGCACTCAAACTGCAACCTTGTCTCACTCCACGCTTGTCAATCAAGAATTCTGTCTGTTCGTCCCCATCACTGTCTCTGTCTTTATGCATGTCCCTCACCATTGTCAAATATACGTGAACTATTCCCAACACTAACTTTGATCCTCTGGAGTTCACCACCAACTCTACAGGCTGTTTTAATGAGACGGATTTCTATACCAGACCAACAGCAC
>NC_044506.1:21456950-21461950 GCF_902362185.1 Chanos chanos | reverse complement strand
GTTTTATCCTCCAGACCACTAGAGGGCATCAGGAGTTTTTCTTCTGGAGGGACGGAATGACACCACCTAACTATTCTGTCCTCCTGTATGAGAAGGTGTGAATTACTTGGTCGTCGTTTTGTCCAGTGGGCATCATCAGACAATGATGCCGATGACAATGACAATGATGATGATGATGATGATGATGAAGATTCTGATGACGATGACGATGATGGCGACGAAGATTCTGATGATTCTGATGATGATGACGATGATGAAGATTTTGATGATGATGACGGCGATGACGGCGATGAAGACTCTGATGATGATGATGGCGATGATGATGATGATGATGACGTGTCTGAATGATGATGAAACTTTGATGGCCTGTACTGCGTGGATGTTTCTCTCTTTCGCTGTTTTGTTGGATCGCTTTGGACAGTTAACAGTTAACACAGGTGGTGAAACTGAAATGCTTTGGCCAAAATGAACATAAATCAAAAGCGTAAGTGTACGACAAGTTGTGTATGACTCATCCCTGACGTACAGACGCTTGTAGGACAGCAATTCATTATAAGTATGACTTGGACAGTGACTGGGAAACGCTTGCATACAGATCACATTTCAAAGTCCACTTTTACAAAGCAATTCAGCTTCTTCTCTCCAGCAGGGTGTTTTTCTTTCTCAGTGTTTTTACCCAGTCCTTTGTCTGTCCTCTGTTACTATCCATCCCTCTCTCTTTTTCACTTAATATCACTTCTTTATCCCACCCTTCTCTCTCTGTAGGAGAAGATGCTGACCAGTTGGTTTCGTATGTGTTGAAACAGCAAAACTTTCCTTTCTGTCACTCAGGTCTGCCCCTGCCTCAGTCATGCTTTCTCTCTCTCTCTCTCTCTCTCTCTCTCTCTCTCTCTCTCTCTCTCTCTCTCTCTCTCTATCTATCTATCCATCTCTCTCTCTCTATTTCTCTCTCGCTCGCTTGCTCGCTCACTCGCTCTCTCTATCTCTCTCTCTCTCTCTCTCTCTCTCTCCATCTATCTATCTATCTATCCATCTCTCTCTCTCTCTCTATTCCTCTCTATCTATCTATCTATCTATCTATCTATCTATCTATCTATCTATCTATCTATCTATCTATCTTTCTTTCCCTTGCTCCCTCTCTCTCACACACATAGGCATACATATGCACATATATGTACACACACACACACACACACACTTAATCTCATACTTTATATGTATATGCCACAGAATGATTGAGTATGTATAATTAATTCATGTCTGCATAATGTCTATCTTTGTATTCCATTCACACACTCTTTTTACCTTATTATATACACATACTGCAGCAAGAACCATCCCTACATTTACACTTACACTTACAGGCCCCCACCCTGCACTCTCTGGAGAATTCTCTCCATCTCCCCCCCCCATAGCCCTCCACTCACTGTCTACTCTCTCTCTCTCTCTCTCTCTCTCTCTCTCTCTCTCTCTCTCTAGTTCTGCTGAATGCATTTTTCCACTCATCTCTCTGTCCTCCCCGCCTCTCCTCTGAAAAGCTGCGTTTGAAGTCATGGTTGTCACAGCAACAGTGCGGTGGTGTGAGGCAAATCCAGGGTTACATCCTAAAAGGCAGGAAGTGTCCTGTTCCACAGAGAGAGAGAGAGGCACAAAGTCAGCTCTCTGCCAGTCTCAGAAACTAGAGTCAAATCTGTCAAAGTGAACATACAAGAAGAACCAATGAAACCAGTGCCCTCTTTGGAAGCTATTATATATTATCATGAAATGAAGTCTGAACTCACAAAGTGTGTGTGTGTGTGTGTGTGTGTATGTGTGTGTGTGTGCGTACCAGTGTGTGCATGCATACATGCTTGTGTTGTGTGTGTGTGTGTGTGTGTGTGTCCGTGTGTGTGTGTGTGTGCGCGCACACTTGAGTGTAGATGTTATTGTCAGTCAAGGATGCACTGTAACTGCAGTCAATAGCATATTTGGGGTTTTTGGACACTTTTGGATCAATCCAGATTTGTCCTCTAACTTGCATGTAGAGGTCGGTCAACTTCACTGTATGCTATTTTTACCACACATCACGTATTGGGTTTCCCTACTAGCAACCTAAAAATAGAGAGAGGAAGAAGAAGGGAGGGAGGGGGGAGAGCGACAGAGAGAGAGAGAGAGAGAGAGAGGGAAAGAAAGAGAAATCACACAGGAGTTGGATGTGGAGGGGAGGTGAGGGAGGAGGAGACATGATTAAACGATGTGGCCTGTTTAGAGTCTGAGTGGGTCAGTACACAAACCCCTCTGCTAAGAGAGAGAGAGAGAGTGAGAGAGAGAGGGAGAGAGGGAGAGAGAGAGAGAGTTATGGAGAGAGAGAGAGAGAGAGAGAGAGAGAGAGAGGGAGAGAGAGAGAGAGAGGGAGAGAAAGACAGAGGGAGAGAGAGTTAGAGAGAGAGAGAAAGAGAGAGAGAGAATTGCAAATCGTGTGTGTTTATTGGTGCAAAACCAACCACTGAGTCCTCTTTCTTTCTCTCTCTCTCTCTCTCTCCCTCCACACAGATATGTACACACACATGCACACACACTGTTGTAGACAGTGTGTGTTGTGGACAGTGTGTATTTTGGAGAGTGTGTGTTGTGTACACTGTGTATTGTGGAGAGTGTGCGTTGTGTACAGCATGTGTTGCAGACAGCGTATGTGTTGAGAGGACTTAGTGTGTGTTGTGTACACTGTGTATTGTGGACAGTGTGTGTGTTGAGACGACTTTGATAGTGGGTCTTGTGTGCAGAGGGTGCTGTGGACATTCTTGTGATGACTTAGACAGTGTGTGTTTCTTGTGCGGACAGAGACAGTGTATGTGCTGCGAACAGTGTGTATTGTGAGGACATAGACATTGTCTGTTCTGTTGACAGTGTGTGTTGTGAGGACATAGACAGCGTGTGAGTTCTGTGGATGTAGACAGTGTGTGTAGTGAGGACTTAAACAGTGTGTGTTTTGTTGACAGTGTGTGCAGTGAGGACACAGACTGTGTGTGTTGTGAGGACATAAACAGTGTGTGTGTTTTGAGGATGCAGACAGTGTGTAATGTGAGGACTTAAACAGTGTGTGTTTTGTTGACAGTGTGTGTAGTGAGGACTTAAACAGTGTGTGTTTTGTTGACAGTGTGTGCAGTGAGGACACAGACTGTGTGTGTTGTGAGGACATAAACAGTGTGTGTGTTTTGAGGATGCAGACAGTGTGTAATGTGAGGACTTAAACAGTGTGTGTTTTGTTGACAGTGTGTGTTGTGAGGACATAAACAGTGTGTGTTTTGTTGACAGTGTGTGTTTTGTTGACAGTGTGTGTTGTGAGGACACAGACTACGTCTGTTGTGAGGACATAAAGAGTGGCCCTGTTAACACCTTGCATTAAGATTCGATTTTGGTGATCCGATCACAAGTTGACAGCTCAAAAGTACAGGTGTAAACGCATCCAATGTGCATTGTGGTCGCATCGAGATCCGATCACTCAGACCACATTCGGAGGTGGTCTGGACCGCATATGACCACATTCTTATAGCAGTGTAAACGCGAATGTGAACTTGACCACATTAAACGACCACCTACTCAACTGACCTCCTCTGCTCATGCGGAAGTACGAACTCATTCGCGTATGTATACATTCACTCGTCATATTTAAGTGCAACAACAGGCAACAACAACAACAACAGCAATAACAACAACAACAACATGCAAAATGGATATTGTTTTGATTTCTTCTTCTTCTTCTTCTTTTAATTACCAACAGAGTAGGCACGGGAAGTGCATTGATGCCTCCCGCCGATTAAAAACAACATTTAACGTGAAACAGCTTTACGTTCCAAAACTGCGATCAATGACCAGCATATTTCTCCCAGACATCTCTTCTCAGAAACACCTCCTCCTGTCAAAAAATCAAAATCGAAATCCTAGGAGTATGGTCATTATCTCATGTTAAGCGTTTTCCTCTCCATTGACGCCCATTACAGGGAACCAGCTTAACGTGTTTTGATTTCCCAAAACAATGATCACCTAATTTGTCTGACATCTCACATGTCATAAGCACTATCTCCAATCATAAAAGCAAAACTGAAATTTAATGAATGGGGTAACGTGTTGGAAATGATTTACCTGTTTATTTGCATATAGAGCGGGGAAGTGAGATCTGATCTCAAGTGGTCACTCAAGAGACGGATACTAAAGCCAGGCGTAACCAGACGTACTTAGAGCTGTCCACGTGTGATCGGACCACCAAAATCAAATCTTACTGCGAGGTGTAAACAGGGCCAGTGTATGTGCTGTGGACAGTGTGTGTTGTGAGGACACAGACAGTGTGTTTGTTGTGAGGACATAGACAGTGTGTGTGTTGTTGACAGTGTGTGTTGTGAGGACATAGACAGTGTGTGTGTTGTTGACAGTGTGTCTTGTGAGGACACAGAAAGTGTGTTTGTTTTGAGGACGTAGACAGTGTGTGTGTTGTTGACAGTGTGTCTTGTGAGGACATAGACAGTGTGTGTGTTGTGAGGACATAGGCAGTGTGTGTGTTGTGAGGGCATAGACAGTGTGTGTGTTGTTGACAGTGTGTGTTGTGAGGACATAGACAGTGTGTGTGTTGTTGACAGTGTGTGTTGTGAAGACATAAACAGTGTGTGTGTATTGAGGATGTAGACAGTGTGTCTTGTGAGGACATAGACAGTGTGTGTGTTGTGAGGACACAGACGGTGTGTGTGTTGTTGACAGTGTGTGTTGTGAGGACATAGACAGTGTCTGTGTTGTGGACAGTGTGTGTCTTTGGGGGCCATAGACGTTGTGTGTCTTGTGAGGACATAGACAGTGTCTGTGTTGTTGACAGTGTGTGTCTTTGGGGGCCATAGACATTGTGTGTCTTGTGAGGACACAGACAGTGTCTGTGTTGTTGACAGTGTGTGTCTTTGGGGGCCATAAACATTGTGTGTCTTGTGAGGACATAGACAGTGTCTGTGTTGTTGACAGTGTGTGTCTTTGGGGGC